>NC_040038.1:43635654-43650654 GCF_003713205.1 Coffea eugenioides
ATTTATTTATACTCTTATAAATATATTTATATTATGTATTATAGTAATAGATAATATAATACAATTATAATATATTTATAAGAGTTTTATATAAGTAAATAAATATATTTATTTATAATAATCATTTTATTATAAATGCATAAATGTATATTTATATAAAAATATATAAATTATAAATCACAAATATATTAATTTATTCATTTATAATTTTATATATTTATAATAATATACAAAAATAGTAGATTACAATATATTTATATTAAAAGTCATATTGTCAAATACGTGCTATTTATAAAAGGTGGTGGGGTGATACGTGATTCTGAAGGGAAGATGCTTGGTGCTTTTTATAAGGAATTTGGGGAATATGAGGTGGTATATGCGGACGGCTTAGCATTGTTTACTGGGCTGCAGTGGTGTATGGAGACGGGGTTGTCAGATATTTTGGTAGAGGTGGATTCCTTAGTGTTGGTAAGGTTGGTTCAGAGTCAATCTGTTGGTAAGTGGCCGTTGTGTAGCGTCTTAGGTCAAATTCGCTTGTTACTGGGCAAGGTGAAGGGGTCTATTACACATATTCATCGTGAGGCGAATGCCGTGGCGGACAGCTTAGCAGCGTTATCTCGAGAGAGTCCATATGTTACTTTCCAATCTTTTCAGCAGCTTCCTAGTAGAGTTCGGTCGCTGATTAATTTGGATGCAATAAGTTATCCGTATATCCGCAGATTTTCTGTGTAGGAATAGCTCCTAGTTCTCCGGCATGTATTGAAGGTTGGGATTGTCCACCTTCTTGGTTTTATCCTTTACAATAAATAAATGATCGGGGATTTCCCCTTTAAAAAAAAAAAAAGTCATATTGTCAATACGTGCTATAAAAGTCATATTGTTAAGTATTCTATTTAAAAGTCATATTGCTAATTTATACTCCATAAAGCATGTGCTAGTTTTCGTAATTGGTTTGAGAGGATGATGAAGACTCTAATGGGACATGTCTGACTAATTACATAAATACATTTAAAGCCATAAAATTGTCTAGATTCCCGACATTTTCATTAACACGTCTATTAACACATTTATGGAATTGGTTATACACATACGAACACGCTTATGTAAACATATATACAGATCTATACTCAATTATCATGGCCTGGAACAACCGCCGTGGTGCTAGAGGACGCAATGCGGACCGCATGAGGCAAGATGAGGAAGATGAGGCCTTACTTCTTATGAGTGCCTCGTTAATGTTAATGCATCCGTCACTTGCACACGTGGATAATAATCAACCACTTCTGCAACATGATGGTTCATTCACAGATAGGCAGTGGGTGGAACGCGTACTCTACGGTCATCATAGATGCTCAATAGACAACATGCGTATCACGGTTGATAATTTCTTGCTACTGTCCAATATCCTTGTCGAGAGACAGTACGTTCCACATAATTACCAACAACGCGTGCCCATACAGGAGACGCTTGCTATGACTTTAATGTTGGTCAGCCACAAGCATACGCACCGTGTGTTGGGGACTATTTTTGATCGATCCATCGAGACGATTAATCGAAATATAAAAAAGGTGCTCCGAGGCCTGTGTCTATTTGCAACTGAAATAATACGACCGAGTGACCAGACTGCAGTTCATCCACGAATTGCAAACTCAACTAATTTTTATCCATGGTTCAAGGTAATGTGGAAAGAACATCTGATTTTTGGTGACTCTAACGTAAGACGATTCTAGAAAGTTGATTACATATTTTTTACACATATTAGGATGCCGTGGGAGCGATGAATGGCACCCACATCTCAGCTTGTCCTCCGACAGGCGAGCAAATGGCATATACAAATCGGCACGGGTGGCAATCACAGAATGTTATGGCAGTTTGTGACCATGACATGCGCTTCATCTATGTGTATGCTGGATGGGAGGGAAGTGCACACGATGCGCGAGTGTTGGACTCAGCATTAGCATATCCGTCCGATTTTCCACTGCCGCAACCTGGTAAGTGATGGGTCCAATATTTCAAGTCAAGCATGTGCTACGCTTTATTACCACAACTCTTATTTTTTATCGCGTTTATTAATTAGAATAACTTTGTCAATTAGGCCAGTACTACTTAGTTGATGCGGCATACAGGAATGCTCCTGGTTTCATGCCCCCGTATAAGAACGTGGGGTCCGAATCTCCGGCAAAGACCTTGTTCAATACTCGACATTCGCAACTTCGCAATGTCATTGAGCGCACATTCGGTGTGCTTAAGAAAAGATTCAAATGGTTAAAGGGTCCGGTAGATAATTTCTATATGAGCACTCAAATCAGTATAGTCATTGCTTGTTGTGCGTTGCACAACTTTTTAAGGATGCACCAACCAGAAGATGCCCATTTTCAACGGTTTGAATCAGAAGACGTGCACTTAAATGAAGAGCCAGAAATAGGCGGGCTAGTACCTCAACCGTTCGCATTAAATGTATCTCCTGCAGAGCTGGCAGAATGGAAAGCTAAACGAGACTACATAGCGACTCAAATGTACGCAGCACGGGGGCGACGCCGCCGTTAGGTGTTCATCGCATTACAAAGGATTGTAAATGTCCCTAAAATTTATTTTCCCATGTGTAGAGTGTACTTAAAATGCCCTCGATTTCCAACTTCTAAATTAATCTGTACCGTTTGTGTATTAAGTATGCAATTGGTTTAGCGTAAACATAGTACTGTGTCAAAATTTTCGAAGTCAAAGTCAAAATTTGAAAAGTCAAAGTCACCTGCTTAAATTCAATAATGAGCACCTGTCCAAATGCTAATTTACACGATTTACTTACTATCCAAACGCCTATTTCATATTTATGCGATCTTAAAAAGTAACCTAAAAAATATCCCAAATAACTTACAATCCAAACAAACCCATGGTTTCTCAACATGGTGACAATTACGATCTTCCTTGTTCTATTAATTTTAAAAATGAGAGTTATAGGGAATTTTTCAATATTTTTTACACAAAAAAATTGCGCATTGGCACAGCCAGATCATTTCTAGTACTACTACTCATAAATATAATTGGACTGGGACACAGAAGGCTGTGTTGTGTGTGCGTCTAACTCAGTTACTTTATGCCCAAGTACATGAATAAACTCGCTTGGTAAAGTTAGTAAATCTGTTGCAATTCTTAGGCCTTGTTACCTCGAATTGTAATGCCTTTTTTTGATTCAATTCACATTAATTAGCCCGGTGTACCAAACTACAATTGTAAAGTGTATAACCATCTTAAAAGGTTGAAATTTTGGAAAATGTTAAAATGGAGAGCTTGAATTGTACTCAAATCAACCCACTTAATATTCGACAGCAACGGATATTTTGTCTTCTTCTCTATTATACTATTTGTCTCATTTTTATTATATTTTTATATTTTCTTCATACATACCGTATTTTAATTCTCTTTTGTTTCCTTAAAATGCAACAAGTATTGACTAAGTAATACATAAAAAGTTTTTTGAGACTGTTGTATTTATTTTTTACTCAATTAATAGTTATTAGATTTTAAGAAAACAAAAGAGAATTAAAATATGATATTTATGAAAAAAATAGTAATATAATAAAAAAGTGAAACAGAAAGTGACACAAAGAATGAGATAGAAGATCCATTGTGGTATTCAATCCTAACGATATTTACACTAGGGCTCACAATGGGACGTAAGAAAATCTGTTTACTAAATTCAATCAAATAATTGAAATCTAGATAGCTAACTATATGATAAATTATTATTTTTCAATCTCTAGTTGATAGGTTTATGAATATGATGGTAAACTATATTATTTTTGTCACAAAATTCAAACTTTTTAGATATTATAAAATGTTTTTTTTTCCATATTTGATATAGTCATCTATGAAATACAATCTCCATAAATTTGACTTAGTTGCCTTAAATTAATTTGTAGGACACAACATGTTTATGGTAATTTATTTGCATGTTTATGTGAGATTTTGACTTTTTTGTGTTATCAAAATACTCCAATCATAATATGTGATTAATGCTAGCTTATAGACATTTATTCTAAAATTTTTCATTCGTTACCAATGTAATTAGCAACATAAAATATAAGTTGAATAAAGCCAAACAATTCTAATTTTTTTTTTCATATGAAATTAAAAAAAATTCTTTCACAATTTTTCAAACGTAGAAAAAAAAATATATCTTAAACGTTTGTTTGCTCTAGAAAGAGGAAAAATTGTTTCAAACATAAACAAAATAGTTTATTATTTAAAAACTAACAATCAATAATTAATTTAGCGACCAAATATCCTAGGGTTTGGTGATTTAGCTAAAAAATCTCTTTTTTAAATTATTTTTTAATTTGTGTCAGCCAACCTAAAAAAAAAAAAAAAAATTATGGCCGACGTGGACTTTTGGCAGCACGCGTACCCTTTCCTTTACCCTTCTTCACAGCGGAATCTAGCACTAATTGTAAATCGCTCTGGCAGCTTACATGAGCTTCTTCTCATTGTGAATTTTCTTGGCCACCAGACTCCTTGGTTTCAATACCGTCACTAGAGAACCCAGGTCTTTTATTTCAAAATTAAAAATTATACTAAAAAAAAAAAAACTCTGTCTTCTTGTTTTGTATATACATACGCTTCAATGGGTTAGGTGCTATTTTCCAGATTTTTAATTTGTGTTTTAGAAATTGACTTCTCTGCTGTTTGTTGTTTTGGGTTTGCTCTGATTATGCAATTCCAATTTTCCGCAGTCTTGTGTTTGATTAACAATTAATTTCTTTTTTCAGTTTATATTTTTTTCCTAACAATTGTCCTTGTGATATTATTATCCAACAGCTATTGATGCAGTATGATGATGGTTCTCCCTCTTATATGAAACAAGAATTCGACGGCTCTGTGCTACGAAATCAAAATACTAACAAGAATTGTCATTAAAGTTGCTTATGAAGAATTCAGATAAACAAAGTAATTATACTAGAAGAGAATATGTAGCAAAATATTTTCATGATTTGCTTTGCTCCACCTAAGTTAAGTGTTTTCCTTTACTACATCTACTAATTCATTTGGTGCTAGCAATTCTTGTAGGACAATATGGAACTTTGCAGTTAGGATAAGGTTCGAGTCAATATTGAGCCTTGTGGCACTTGCATCTGTAAGGAAAATAGAAAAGAAAGAAAAAAGTTTACCAGAAAGAGAATCGGATGCTTTAATGTTTAAAAGGTGGATAAATCGTTTGTCCAGATAATTGAGTGTTCGTCCTTGGCAATCAAATGTGGGAAACGAACTGAGTAGAATGAACTTTGCTCATGGTGAATGTGTAGGGGTAAAGCTTCCTTCCGGTATTTTATGAAGTCGTGACAGAATATCACTAGACTTATGTTTTGTGTAGGCTGCCTTGAACCTACAATTTTAGTGGTTGGATGGTCTCCCCTCTACTAGTCTACTAATGTCCTTTTGTGGTCAAAACTTTGTTTTGGGCTTATGTCTGCGACAACCATCTGCTGATTCTGACACAGTAATGATCATTGCAAAGGTCAGTCTTTAGGCTCAAGCATTACACATATGATTCAAATATGAATGATGTATCTTGAATCTATCTGTGGGGCTGGAGGATAAGCAATTAAGGTTTAGTCTTAGTCCTATTGATTTTTACGAAGATTTCCCTGTCTTGATATGGTCATTTGTGGATGATGGAAGCTTGAAGTTGCTTCTCATTCCCCGCTGTCAATAGAGGCTATAGAACTTTTCTGTCACTGGAATACTTGACAACTTTTCGTACATTTGGTTTTGCATTTCATTTCTCTATTGAAAGCTTATTAAATCTTTTAAACTAAGATTCTCTTTTGAACATTCAGGTTTCTCCTTGGAGCTAGTGAGGTTTGTGCAAATCCATACACCTCTCAATTGAATATTTTAAGGGAATGGACCCTAGATATGCTGGAGAAATGCTAAGGTAATTCCTGCTAAAAGCTTGATGGTTTTTTATCACAAAGCATACTAAATCACTCACAAACTAATAAAAAGTTGTCTCTCCTTGTTATTAGAGTTTGTGTTGCACAGGTTTATTGGCTCAATGATATGCTGTCTAATTCAATTTTTCTGTAGGCATTTGGATAAGCAGAATGAGCTCCTTACTGATGCCCACAGGTCAATGCTGGATGAACTGCATAAACTCCAGGTCTACCTTTTTCATCTTGATCTCCGTTTTGTGGTTTCTTATGTTAATGCACGAGAGTTTTCAAACTTTTTGATGACTACTGTAGGAATCTTTTCTCTGTCCTTTTTCCTTCTTAGACAGGGTCTGAATTAATTAAATTAAGAAGGGTTAGCGCAATAGCTGTATTTATCAAATAAAGAAGGGAAGGCTTCTAAAATGAAGGATATCTATGTTGTATATGTGGATTTTTATGCATTTTAGTGTAACATTTGGATTGCTATTACCTCGGCCATGCCCCCTTGACTTGGATGAGCATGGGCCGGGGTGGGGGCAGGGGAGGAGGGAAAAGAGCAAAGGACGATTGTGACCATGGACCATAGTTAAATTGGTCCATGAAAGATCTCATACACGCTTCCTCCGAAATGTATGGACCATTACACCTCAAACATGAATTGGATCTATCATCTTCAAAATTATTTCTACTTATGTTATTTCACTTAAATTTTAATTTGCTAGTGGTATGTTGATTTAGCTCCCTGGTTTGAAAATAATTTGAGATGCTAAATGATGATGTTCATTGTAGGTAGAGGAAGAAATGCTGATGCGCAAGTTCTATGAGTTCATGTCAGCTCAAGGCCTCACTAGAAGGGTATATTCATTATCTTGCCTTTGCATCTCAATACTGTAGTTCTGCACTTTTTATACAGTTGTATTTTGTTAGCCTATTTGAATGGTTTTTGTCGTCGTCGTCTGATTCAAGTGTTTAGTGATTTTTGAATTGCATACGTAGTCACAGTGCTTAAATTTCTCATTAAAGAATCAAAAATTTTATGTTGATTTTTTGCATTTTCTTGGTCTTAACCCTCGTACCCTTAAATGAAATGTTGGCATATCTGAATCAAGCTAGTAGGTAACAAAAATGCCTTTACCGGGTGGATGATCCAAATTTTCATCTTATTTAGTAATCTTGGAAGGATTAGAACTAGTGTTTGTTTTCTTCCCATTATTAGTGCTAAATGAAGTGTCACCCAAACAAAGATTGTTGTGGTGGGGCAAATAAAGCCTGTAATATATGGACTCTGCTTCTCCATTGGAGAGACACTCAAGGTGAATTTGCTTGCTACCTACCTGTTTTTGTGATCTGATGGGTCTTCTCTATGTAGGGATGTCTGAGTGTGTGAAACATATTACGATTAAATTTTTTTTAAAATAGTCATTATCAAAATATAGGGATTGCCCCTGGGAAAAAAGCATTTATATACCTATTTTTTGTGAGGCTTCAAGTGGAGGATCTTTTACTGTTGTTAATCTGTAGTTGATGCACGAGGTTTAAATGCTATATATATCTTCCAACTATTTTAGTCTTGGAATTTATGCACTTTGTGCTTCTCGCTGGAGAAAATTTACGCAATTTTGTCCCCCTGGTTTTACATTTTCAATCTTTCTCATTTTTTTAATGCCAATCAATTATATAGAAAAATGTTCTCGTATTTGGGAATAATATGTTCCTACACCTTCACATTTGAGTTGGCTCCTTGACTTTCTTATGGCCAAGCATGCAAACAGTGAATGATGCAATTCATTCAAGTAGGGCAGTAAAAAATGCGAGAACATGGTGACATGCACAATCGGAGTTAGTCATTTTGCATTTGATAAGAGATCGGTCCTCCCCCCTGAACTAATAAAAGGGATGCAAAGATGATGGACTCATGCAAGTGCACGTCTTACTTAAAATGTTAAACTGTTGTAGTTTGTGTACAGAATAAAGTACGCAACTTGATTGGAAGGAAAAGGTTTGTTAACATAAGATATGAATTGATTAAGTTTGTTTGGTAACTTTTATTCATTAAACACCATTTATCGCTTAATTGTTGTTGATAAACTTCGAATACCCTATATGATTGTTAGTTTGGCTACCGCATTTAGTTTTCTTTTGCTTTCTTTTGCAGAATGAAGATGGTAATGACATGCAAAGGGATTGCAATAACGGTCATGGCAAAACACTTGTTCAAGTGATTGCTGACAAATAGAAAGTTTCATAATTAGCGAGTTGGTATGGGGCAAGCGTGCGTGTGACAGTACATGGGAATTGGGAAAGCTCTCTTAAGGTATTATACATTGATAGGAAAATTCAGATAATTTTGCCCTTTATTTTGGTCATCTAACGAATATGGCTTAGGGGTCAACCTATTATATAGGTTGGATGTAATGATTGGCATGAGCTCATTCATGAGGAAAAGTGTGAGCAGTGTTAACAAAGTTCTGTGTATCTTTAATCTTAGGGGTACATAATTTGGTGAAGCAAAATGTGTGTGCGGCATATTTTGATTCCTCAAATGCTACAAAGATACATTTCACCCTTGGATTAGTGGAGAAGATATTTGATTCCTGTCATGAAATGGCTCCCTCTGTAGTTATGTAAACCATTCAGAATTAGGTATTACATGTCATGTCATACATATGAAGCTAGGTCAAAAATATTGAAAGATGAGTAAGAGCTCAATTTTGTCTAAAAGGAGAAGCTTAGGTGGGGGCGGGGGCAATAAAATTTTGGCAAAATCTTGATCTGGCCTAAGGACTTTTGCTTAAAATTTTCAAAACTTTTTCAGGGCTGAAAGAAAGACTTCGGAATTTGGGGTTGACTGCCCCCCAGTCCATTATTGGCTCCGCTACGGCGTGATGGAGGAACTTCCCCCAACTTCACCACCTTTTCTTTTGTTTTCGGAAGATTATGTTTCTTTTGTGATTGTGCACTTGTTTAAGCTTAAATCAAAGTAACAGCTGAAGACATGTCTGGTTTACAAACATGTCTGGCTTTTCATTGTTATTGTATTGGTAAATGTAAGGGTGGGCACGAATCGGATACTCGCGTTGTGCACCATTTGGTTGATTCGCACATTTGGTTGATTAGTTCTATACATCGCACATTAATCATTTTCTGACCTTAGATCCTTACATGTCAGCGGGTATTCGGTTATCGAATACTTGCTAAGAGATGGTCGAATCAACAGGTACTCGTTTCATCCTACTCATCATTTATTTTTTAAAATGATTTATACTAATTTAAATTTAAATTTTACATATTTGTCTAAGACTCAATAAACATTTTTTCTCAAATAAAAAGTCTCTTGCCAAGAAATAAACATGCAAAGATAATATAAGAAAAAGGAAAAAATCAAAAGAATTCAAAATCAATGAAAATTTGAAATAAGTAGTACCTTTTTTTAAATACATATTTCACATCAATTAAAACTCTTTTTTGTAAAAAAAAAAAACATTAGATCATGACCTTTACAAATAAATCTTGAAAATAAATTATAATCTCTCATATTTATAGTGTAATTTGTTCAATAAAAGTACTTACTTAGTTCTAAAACTATTATTAGCTTTTACATGCTTTCATAAGAGCATCAGATGCCAAAACTAAGTTTCTATGCCACTAAGAACCTGGATCAATAATCAGACACTGTTATTGCGAGCTGTCTGGGAGAAGTTTTCATGGTGATGTGGAACAAGTAACTAAGGCTTATTGGCCTTTGAGGATCTTTCTAGAGCAGGTTGCGTGTGAAAAATCATACCGATGTGCTCGTGGGGGAAATTTTTGGCCCGAATATTATGAAATTTTCAATTTGTTCCTCCAAAGTAGTTTAAAATTTAATTTAGTCCTTCAAATTGAAATTGTCTATTTTTGTCCTCTAAAATAAGAAAGCTATCACAATTTGGTCTTGAATACTTATTTTAGTTGAAGTCAATAATTTTTAACTAACTATAAAATGATATGTTGAGGAAGTTTTGATCTAGTAATTAAGGTTGAAATCTTAGGAATTAAATGCCCTAGGTTCAAATTTTCATGCCCCCTCTTCATTTCTTAAATCCCACATTACCCCTACTAAAACTATAGAATGATCTAATTGCAAAATTACTCATTTCTTAAGTCCCACTTTCCCCTATTAAAAAAATAAAAAAAAAACTATGGAATGATCTAATTGCAAAATTAGGAAAATCAATAGGAATATTTCTGTCCTTCTACTAAAAGTTCGTTGCCTTTCAAGATTGCGTGTGAAAAATCATAGCGTGTGCTAAGCAGAAAATTAGGAAATTGACAATTTGGTCCTCCAAAGTTGTTTAAAATATCAATTTGGTACTCCATATTGAAAATATCTAATTTTTTCCTCTAAACTAAGAAAGCTATTCCAATTCGGTCTTGAATATTTATTTTAGTTGACGTTAATGTTTTTCAGCTAACTATAGAATGATCTAATTGCAAAATTAAGAAAATCAGTAGGAATTTTTTGCCCTTCTACTAAAAGATTCCTTGCCTTTTAAGATTGTGTGCGAAAATTTCGTAGCGTGCGCGGAAGGGAAAGTCATGGCCTCAAAATTAGGAAATTCTTAATTTGGTCCTTCAAAATAGTTTAAAATTCTAATTTGGCACTTCAATTTGAAAATATCTAATTTTGTCCTCTGAATTGGGAAAGCTTTTCCAATTTGGTCTTAAATAAATTTTTTAATATAAGTCAATAATTGTCAAGTAACTATAGAATGACCTAACCATAAAATGAAGAAAATCAACAGGGATATAAGTTTCTCTGTCCTAGTGATATAATGATAAAGGTGCACAATTTTAATGATTTCACCTAAATGCACGTTTTTCTAATTGATGAAACTACTTAAGTTGGTCTGCTTTCAAGTCACGGAAAACTAGAAAAAGCACTTACATAAGTTACAATTGAAAGGACTAGATCTGGAAAGACCTATAATTTTCTCCTTTTTTCTGTTAAATCCATTCATATTTAGTAACGTATAAATGACTTTTCTTGATATTCTGCTTTTTCGGTTATATCCCTTCTTTCATATTTAGCAACTAAATTTATTGATTACAACGAAAGAGTGTTTGATTTTCCAAGTTGAAACAAGTTTCTTCCTTCAAAAAAAAAAAAAAACAAGTTTCTTACGTTGCACGGCCAAATTGAGATTTCTTTTAAGGTGAAAATGACTGGATTGCTGCTTTTAGTGCTACTGTGGAAGGCTTGGATTGACGGAGTAAAATTAGATTTTGAACTGTTTTAGAGGACTTAAATGAAATTAAGCCTTTTTTTAATTCAGAGAATCATCCCTCTAAGTTCCATGCTGTAAATTTTTTGTCCATTTGGCTGAAATGAAGTTCGATTGACCAATAGATGATTAAAACATTTGCAACCCAAATCATGTTACCGAAATGAAGTTCGAGTCATGACATGTCTGACCATGTTACCGAAAATCATTTGTCGTTACAGAATAGGCTTTTGTTAGGGGAAGCAGATGGCAAGATCTGGACGTCTCGACTCAAAGAATGTCTTCGTCTTGGTGTAAATGTTCTGTCCTGGATCCAAAATCCAAAACCCCATGATACGTTTTTTTCGTTTTCTATTGATAAAGCAGTGAGTTTGCAATTGAGAAAATGTTCTTCTTCCATGGTATTTGTCTAGTAGCAACTACCAAAGGAAGTTGCACATGCCAAGTATGGAGATGTCAAGTATATGCCCACATGTTTCGATGTTTGGTCGCTTATAAGTGGTAATGGACATAGAATGCCCACATGTTTCAATGTTTGTGCACCTTTAGGCAGCGTTTTCAGAATTGGACCGAACCAACATGTTCGATCGATTGAATTGCGAATTGGCCAAGACTCCGGTCTGGTTCCATGCTAGAGTCGGAAGTAACAGAAAATCGGTCAAGATCAGTCAAATTCATAAAAACTAATAAAACCCGTTGAACCGGTGATTCCCAGTTTTCATGTTTTTAGTTTCTTTTTTGTTTAGCAAAAACAAAACCCCTTTTGCTGGAGTCAAGAGTCTAACTCAAGATCTTTTGCTAGCAAGTCTAACACACTAACCATTCCACTTATGCTTTGCTTGATGATTAATTTGGCAAAACAACTACTTTTAAATAATTTACTAAAACAAGAACCAACAAAACTCCATTAACCCTAATACATCAGCTGCCACTTCACCACTTCAATCTTTTCCCACTTTCTCTCCAATCTCAGTTCTCATTCCGTGTTCTCTTCATCATATCATAATTTTCATGGCTAATAGATTGATTCTCTAATATAAACTCTCATTCTCATCCCACTGTATCTTCTTTCAAATCTCAAATCTTCAATCTCCATTCTCTTATTTTTCCTTTGTTACCATCTTTTTAATCTCACTCTTTAGTTTAATCTGTTGGTGTTTTCTTCCACCATTTTTAGTTTAATCTTTTTAAAGTTTTATTCTTTTTCTTGTATGTATGTTGAACTCTTTTTTTTTTTTTCATCTTTTCATTTGAATTTTTCTTTCTGTTGTTTTCAATATATGCTAAATTGAAAGTTTCTTTCTCTGTTATTTTTCTCTGTCTCTTTGTTTTTGTGGTATGAAAAAAATCGTCTATCAAATATGAAATTTTACTTTCTTTTTTAATATTTTTTCATATGAACAAGAAATTTTTTTAAGGGATTTAAAAGTTTTTCTTTGATCTTTGGGAAAAGATTACTTTTAAATTTAATGTGAACAAAGATTGTTTTAAATCATTTGTTTAGGTGATGATGGTGAAATTAGAGGACTTGAGATCTGGCGATATTTCTATGTGCAAGAACACCATGGAGAATGGAGATCGTGATTTTTTTAGTATTTTTTAAATTTTGAAAATAAATAAAAAGCAGTGAATCGGTGACCTGTCCGATTGAACCGAAAAAAATCGAGAATCTATGGTTCAATCGGATCAATCACCGGTTCGAATTTAAAAACACTGCCTTTAGGTGGAGGCGTAGCCCATATCAACGATCGGATGGACCGTGTCTTCATTGACCTCACCTAATGGGATGCCGTCTTTACCCCAAAAAATTACTTTAAAAAAAAAAAGTCCGCGCGGTGCACCGCGGTGGTGAAATTAGGGGAGTGTTTCAATGGCTTTACCCCAAATAAATAACATAGATCTTCACTTAAATCATTCACATATTTGTTTGTAGTTCCCAAGTCGATTATTCTCAACCGACAAGGAACATAAGATGCAATATCACCTTCAAAATTTCTAATATGCCAGTCCTGGAAGCCAACCGTCAACATTGTAACCCTTAAAACTTCATGATCAGGGGCCCTTGCCAGCTAGCTGACTCATAATTCATTTTTCATGTCTTTTCTAATTCGCTGCAACTTCTTCACCTTTCCAAGTCATTATTACATTACTGGTCCGTCCACCTGATTCATGAGAGGTTTACCTCTCAAGTCAAGAAAGTGGACCTCTTGCTCTTGCAGCGTTTAACTAAGAAGAAGACCAACTTCTATCTTCTGCTATAGTACTACTACAAGAGTAGTAGCGTATGCATGCATCACGAGAACAGTATATAGGTTAGATAAGAAGGTAGGTGAAATCAGAAATGATGGAGACAAACTAACTTGGAGTTTGTTCAACTGAATGACTCAAAAAAACCATTTGCCTCCCAGAGAAGATAGATAGTGTGTATTTATTAGACATACCTGTACTCGATTTTGTAGGGCCCCAAAAATAAATACTCCTTAAAGTCCTACTACTTCAAAGAATTACTATTAGGTATTGCCTTGTTTCGTTTTTATTTATTTCTTCAATTTTTTTTTTTAAAAAATTTTGGTGTGGGGGCTTGTCTGAAGTTAATTTGTAAGCTTGCAGAATGATCTCCAAGGTTTGGGTCTGAGATTTGATAATGGTATAGCAACCAGTGCTTGGCTAGTTTAGGAGTTTAGGATAGAAAAGAAAATGAAAGATATCAGCCCAAAAATGGGCAGACAAATTTTCTCCTCTGTAGCATCAAAACTCAAAATGGATTTGATCAAATCAGTCCATTTCCCTTCTTTTCTGATTTCAATAAACTCTCGAAACGATGAAAATTTGATTTCCTGTGTAACTTTCTTTACTTTTTCTAGCAAAATCTCTCCGCACAAATTCGCATTTTGAGAGTATTTTGAGAGTGATGCTTATACGATGAAAAAGAATATAAGTGAAAGATTTCGCATATTTCACGTGTAAGTTCTAAAAAGAAATGTCCAGTACCATACACTTTTAAAACAATTTTCGTTTGGGTGTCAACTTTGTGTGCACTTTAAGCAAAATATTTAAGTCAAGAAAAGTGCGGATTGCTCTACCGAACAATACCAACCCCCGCAAATTAAACAAGCTTGCTTGCTCCGTGGTCCTTTTCAGGTCATCAGCAATTTCACTAAACCCTCTCTTAATCCTTAGATCATCAACTTGACATATCTCCGACCAAAGGAAAATGTTGGTTTGATTACAAGTTGGAGAGTTGATCCAAATACTAGTATATAATTTTCTTTCTCCTACTTTATTGTTTTTTTTTCCCTTCATGCAAATCCAAATTCTATTCGATCCAAATATGTAACTTCTTTTTTTTTTTTTCCCATCTTTGGGTAAACCCTAAGCCCAGGTCCATTAATTTGTTGAGTTAGAATTCTATAATTACAATAATACGCTACCGAGCATGCAAAGTCCTTGGAGTAAAAATTCTATATAGTTTCTAGGTCATATCAACCTCGCCAAAATAGAAGGAGAAGTTTTGGGAAAAAGTTTGGCGTGGAAACAAATAACAAGATCGTAACGCAGAATCTTTAATAACGTAAGAAGAAAATTTGAGAAAGAAATGAAATGATGGCAAGCATTTGTGACTTGAATGATGCTCCTGTGCCATGCTTACATGATTATTCTAGCCCTAGGGGACCAAAAAAAAGTTGCAGGGGTCCGACAAATTTACTGCATTCACTGCCTCGGTAAAGTTTCCACTCCATTCTTGACCTTGGACCCTATGTGTTGAAGATTTCTTTTTTTAAAAAAAAAATTTTAACAGAAGAGGGATG
>NC_040038.1:43653154-43680571 GCF_003713205.1 Coffea eugenioides
TGAATTGATAGTTGAATGTGCTACTCACAATGCTCCTGGGAAAGCAATGTCTGACGATGACCCAACGAACAGAGATGAGAGCTTTGGGGAAAAAGTTGGGGAGAGAAATAGATTGGCAAAGCCAGATGTGAAGAGAACCCTTTTTAATAAGTCTGCTTCTCGTGTAGTCCCATGTCATGAAGATATCTCAGAAGCTACCGTGGTTGTTAGTAATGAAACGGGGATAATCTTGAGGAACCGGAAGGACTGTGAGGATCTATCATTAATTCGTAAGCAACTTGTTCAGATTGAAAACCAGCAGTCCAATTTGCTAGATCTCCTCCAGGTACTTGTTGTGTCCCTGCCAACCACATTTTTTCGTCTATCTGTCATCTTGTTTTTTGATTTGTGACAGGAATGACCTCTCTATTATTTCAATTTGAATATCACCTACAGAATAGACATTTCACGTTTAACTCTCGCATAAAGGGATGCTTGCCGAACAGGTGGAATATAGCTAATTTTCTATGATTGGTCCACCAGTGAAATAAGGATACAAAACTGTGACTGATCCTCTTGGGGCCTCCAGCTCAATTGTATATGACAAATTTTTTTTTTTTTATTCTTTAGGTTTCTATGTTTCTGAAAAGAGGCTACCTAGTTGAAGCTGCGGCATTCGATGCTAAGAATTGCAAAAACCTGTTTTACTTTGAGCACAAAACTTGAAACATAGGCATTTCCCTGTATTTGTATGACCTCTGGATGTGATGCAGAAGGCTTCGTTATTAGCAATATAAAGAGTCATGGGAGCACTGGATCAAAATCTATTTGAATTTCTATATCATTTGCACTCTTGATGGTGTTTGAGTTAAATGTTTTGTTTGTTTATTTTATCTATTTTATTGACCTTTCTTACATGGTGAGTAGGAACTGGATGTTTAATTACTATTCCTGTTCACTTTTAATTCAGAAATTTATGGGGAGCTCACAGAGTGGTATGCGATCACTGGAGACACGGGTTCGTGGCCTAGAGCTTGCATTGGATGAGATCTCCTTGGACCTTGCTGTTTCAACCGGAAGGATGTCGAATGCTGCTTCTGCTGGAGGCCTGTGTTGCAAACTACCTGGTGCAGAATATTTGAGCTCAAAGCTCTGGAAGAGAACAGAAAGTCGGCGTGCTACCCCAATGTTCACTTCTTCTAGTGCAACTACAGCAGCAGCATCGATGCTGAGAGTAGCTAATAAAAGTGAAGATTCTGAAGTATTTAAACTGGATAATAGGAGATCTCGATACCAAGGTGGTCATGGGATTATAATGAACCCCCTGGCTGAAATCCCTATCGACTCCAATAGAAGTATTCCCGGAGTTTCCTCCAATAGAATACTAGAGAATGCTCATGTTGTGGTGTGAAGTAGTATTGGCTTATACACCACTGGCAGAGTTATCAGCAGGTATCTTGATTAGAATTTCATGCTTACAATTACTATAGGTTTTGAAGATTTGATAGCATAGTTTCCACAAGATTCTAGGATGTTATTCCACCGTAAAATTCTGTACACAATAGGATTCACCATCAGGTCGTGCCTTGCATGGGATTCGTAGTCTTGACTCGGGGAAGGCCATTATGATGCATGGTTGGTTTCGTAACTCTTCCGGGTTAGTTAAAGACCGTCCACAGAGATGAGAATTAACACAGTTAGGGACCATTTAACCTCTGATAAGCGGTTTAGTAAATTTCAACTGGGCCTTTGATCTCTCGCACCAGCATCTTCATCTTGGTTAATAATAATAAATAAGCACTTATTTTGTTTGCTGGTTTGGACATTTTTTTTAGGATAACAAATTAATATTACAGACGGAATGAATTTTGAAGGTAAGAAATCTCTGACAATCTGTTTTCGGTTTATTGTAAAAGGTTCTCCTTCTTTCTCCAGGACTGTGTGAAACTGAAAGGTTGAGTTTCTTGCTCCAAAAACAAAAGATATTCGTGGATTACTACTCTACTGTTCTTGATGCTTCGGTTGCTGCGAGTATGAAACAGACATTAGTCTAGTAGTATCAGCTCTGGAAGGACTTCTCTTTTTGACGGAGCATATGAATATTTGGGCTTCCGTTTCCTTTTAAAACTGGATTCTACCGCGAGAAGAGAAGGGGGAGGAACCGAAACCTGTGCTCAGATTGCCCAAAGACAATGAAGAAGAAGAGTTTATAGTTATTAATTTGTAAGATTATTATTGTGTACATACGCGTTTTCAGGAGATGCAAAAAGAGATACTTGAATTATAAATTCCATTTTATAACCAAAAAAAAAGGCCAAAGTAAATGAATAATTAGTGTGTAATGATTTTCCTTCATAATTGCATAGTTCCATTCTATTGGAGGAAGTTTACTTAATAGAATTTTATTCCTAACTAAAATATGACAGTCAATATTATCGGAAAATCTCCAAAAGTTATTTAGGCATAAATCATTAAATTACCAAATGATATTGGTGATTCTTTCGATCAATCTTTTATTTTATTTTTTTGTCATTTTTTTCCCTTTTTCTTTGCTTCTTCACAATTGGCGCCCATTTCTTCCGTGTAAAATTTTGTTTTCCAATTCATGTGTACTCTCTGAATTATCCAACCAAAACTTTGTCCACCTTTGGACATATCTTTTAGAATCAGCAACATCACGGAAAAGAAAAACAAATTATGATTATACCAATGTATCTACGTTATTTCCAAAACTGTATTTGGATATGCATCCACTAATACAGTGATATGCAACTTGTTTAATCTAATATTATGTTACAAGTAAATTAACCTTCCAAATCAATTTTGCATTATAGCTAGCGGATCCCGTTCCACTATTTTTGTCGGTGAAAAAGGTGATACATGATTGGTGATGAGAGCACATTGAAGTATGACGAGAAATGATTATTATTATTTGTCCTAACCCTGCTTCTTCTGAGCATGGTATGGTGTGTGTATCATTATAGATTGCCAACCGACACTACATTGCAGATAGAGGAGCCGTTCATCTTTGCTTCTCTTTTTTTTTTTTGAAAAAAAAAAATAGTTCTTTTGGTGCATTTTTTAGCTTGTAACAAAATAATATATTAGATGGACACCAAACTACTAGAAGAAGATTGCACTTGATAAAAAGTGGCTTCCGCGCATGTTAGCCAAGACACCTAACAGACTGGAATATTCCACTCGCTAAGAAGAGGCTTCTCTGCATTCTGCAATTCTCAAAACAAAGTATAGAGAACAACTGATGGCACCACAACGTTAAATCTGATCGGCCGACTTGATGCTGCTCAGATCTCGACCATCATTCTTGGGAAAAAAAAAAAGATGAAATTTGGTGAGGAATGACCAGATCCCGCTTGCCATGAGATTTGGGTGGTGCGAGGGGAAATGTAGTGTACATTAATTGATTCTGTATGTACCCGGGTTACAAAATGACCAAAAAGAATATGCGTGCAGACAATGCTGAAGAAACTCTCTCAGAAATGGGCACATGGGTCCACTTAACAGCCCCAAAACTGCTTCGAGATCTTCGTAAGAAAGAAATGCCCGTGCCCTGGAGCAAATTCTTCGTAAGAAAGAATTTAGTGTTCCCCTCCGAAAAGACGAAAGAGCAAAGCTGGATAAGTTCGAATCCCGGCCAACAATTTAAGAACAGTTTCCCCATTACAAAAATAAATTCAGCAACCGGATCGTTTTCCGCGACCACGGACAAAGAGAGATCCAAATCCCTAATGAACTATCAAAGACGAGCACAACACCTAGAAACTATCACAAGACGACTCAAGAACGCTGATATACAAACAGCAAGTTCCTCTATTCATTGGATCAAAAAGTATCAGACAATATATTACCGCTCTGAGGCCTTCAGTTTGCCCAATTCCAGAACAGGCCACTAGTCATTAATCCGCAAGGAGTTGATCAATGCAAAGTCGAAGAAAGTATCTCTAACAACATGAGGAGACCATGCTTAGCAATATTATTGATTGTCTAATGAGGTCACAGTGTAACAAGAGAATAGTAAGTCTTAACTGTCTCGTCAAAATTTAGTGTATCCGCCCACAAATTAGCAGTTGATCAAAACTCTTAAGAACTTCAGTAACATTCATTCTGGCTTCTGATCCTTAGCACCCTCGTTCTCAATTTTCTGGCAAAAGATGGAATTACATCAGGCAGCTCTTACTCAAAAACATCAATGCAAAAACGCTATGGAAGTCAACAAATGAATGCTAAATCAAACAGTAGTGCATGTCAAATTGTTAGAAAGAACGGGTAAAAAAGGCAAGTCCATATTAAGAAGCCAACGAAAGTAAATAGAGTAGCTTCCAATACAGAATAAATCACGCTAGTGTACAGAAAGGTCAAACACGGATGAATATTCACACACGATAACCCACCTACTAAATGGCTCACCCACTAAAATCAGATATGATCCTCAGGCAAACTAGTTTCATTTGACAATTTCAAAGGACAATAAGTATAACATTTATGCGGAAATCCAAAAACAGCATCTCTGTTCTTGCTGAATAAGTGCGTGCTCTTATGAGTATTGTTTTACTGAACTCACGAGCAACCAGCTTTTCTCATCTCAAAACCTACCTTCAACAAATGGCAGAGGATACCTTGTCAAAAATGAGCTTAAGGGCCTCTTCTCACTTGCTTAAAATTAAATTTTACTTGCATCTTCTGAAGATATGTGTTATTAGAAGGTACTGTTGTTTAGTTTTGAATTCGGCCATTATATTAATCTGAGTTGATTTAGAGAAACGGCCCTCAAGGTGCTTTTCTTTTGGCTTTAGAAACTTTCCGAACATGAACATTTTGTTTTTCCAAAAAACTTTTTCTGATATAGCACAGCTTTTACAAAAGCTTAAGCAAATTAAACGCCCAAAGTCCCCGGGATGTCTATTTCCTCAACAGGCAAACCAAATGGCATGATTATTTCGTTTTCTAAATGTGAATGTCAATCATCAGATGCAAATACATCAACCTCAGGATGACCGTCAAATAAAATGAAACATATTTGAGTATTGGAAATGATAAAGATCCTTAATGACGTAAAGAAAGGTAGAGCATCAAAGAAAAAAAAGGGTTTTGGGACAGCTAGTGTTATTAAGATGAGTATAATAGTTTTAAAACATCAGGAAAGCCAGAGATAACGTAAAACTGCGAGAGGAAGAGTATATGAATCTCGACAAATTTGAGTAATCCAGTGGAACCATTCTTGGAGTAATACAAATTGGATTCATTAAATACAACTATGAGAGGAAAAAAAACCCATTAACTAAGTAGAAGAGATTCAACAATGGCAAATGTGATGTGATATGTTCCAACAATTGTTTAATCAATTAAGACTTATGTAAGTGAAAAAGGAGAATGCTAGAAAGAGCACATGCAATCAGAATCAGTCAAATTAATTCACTTACTCTTCAAGATTATTAAGGGAAAAAAAAAGGCGAATCATTTCTCAAAAAAGGCGAACCATTCTTGGTAGTATTTAATTGTTACAAATAGGGTTCGTAATATTTACTATAAAAGAAAGAGGGTTTTTTTTTAGAGAGGGGGGGGGGGGGGTGGCGCGGGGAGAGGGGAAGAGGCATGAAGTTGGGATGGGTAGTGGGGTACCGATTGGGCAGAATGCCAAGAGAGGCCACGGTAGACGTTGACGGAGAAAGTAGCGGCTAGGTATAGGGTAGTAACTCCTAGTCCTGCCGTGAACGCCTTGAACCCCCAGTCACCTACTTTGCTCACTATTCCCCCCGCCATCTTTTATTTTTGTTTTGGTTGATGATCTCTCCTCCTTCCTTTTGCCTGTCTGCAGTCTGCACCACCACCACCACCAGATTCTTCCTTCCTTCGCCGCTCCTGCCTCCACTGAAAGGGGACACTTAAATAGTAGCAGCAGGAGTACAGTATAATCTGCTTGCTAGACCCAGCCACCTCACCTCTCGTGCAAACCAGATATTGACTCTTTTTTTTTTTTGGGATAATTTCAGAAACGGAGGTTTCTGACAGTCTCACTCTCCTCTCCTGTGGTTTCAAAAATATCACAAACCTCCCCTGAGATTTAGGATTTTGTAACAAAATCAGCCCATGATGTCAAAAGTGAACATAAAAAAGTGTTTTCAGAAAAAAGAGGGAATTTTGTTTTCATAAATGCCCCTGAGGTAAGTGTACAAGTTATATTAGTGAAATAATAAAAACTAATAAAAATAAAAAAATAAATTAGAAAAAAGAGATAATTTCAGATACAATATGTTATTCATCAATAATACTATATCAAAAGCTATTACTAGACGGTTATTTGTTCCAATTGCATATTAAATTAACCATTAGTGCTTTATGAGAGTGCATTAAATATTTAGTAGAGAGGTAGTTTATTTCAATAAGTAACATGTATATAAATACTTAGTGAATGTACAATCTGGTTGAAATAATGTACACCGTGTTATCAATCAAGTACGATTCATAGAAATTGTTAAACATGCAGTTATTTGTTCACATGCATGTTGCAATTAGTCATCGTAGCAATATGCATAGTGCAATGGTATGTATATATTTGGAATGATTATTGGTGTTTTGACCCACTCGTGCATTTCCTTACAAGCTGCAGTGGGTATGTAATTTTATCTATATGACTAATACTAATTTGCCTATAAACACCTTACACGGGGTGATATATGAGATACAATCAGTTTACAAATATATACATTATGTTAGATGTTAGTTACTTGACTGTGTATATCTATAAAAGGTAGTGTAATGGTACACATAAATTTGGAATGGTTAGGCGTTAAAAAAATATATATTATGTTAGGTGTTAGTTATTTGACTATGTATACATGTAAAAAGGAGATTAGATATAGTGTAGAAAAAAGTAATTACGTGAGTTGGAATGTATTTGTTCTGATAATCACGAAATATTAGTTGACTTGTGAGGGTATTTAAGTCTTTTTTGCCATGATAACGTAAGAAATGGGACCTAAATCTGGCAGGGAAGGTTTGTGATTTTTTGAAACCACAAGGGAGGAGAGTGAGACTGTCAAAAACCTCATGGGAGGTATCTGAAATTATCCCTTTTTTTTTTTTAAACCGCTGGTTGAAATATTGAGTAATTTACCCTGCTCGTCCGCAAATGGGTCAATGCCCAATGGGGGCAGTTTCAAGTGTAAATTAGGGGGCTAGGGTTAACTTAGGATACTTGGGTCATCATCATGTTCTGTAGCAGTTTAATAAGTTAGATTTAGCCTACACTACACACAACATTGGTCCCATTTGATAGTTTTTTAGGTATTTGGCTAAAATTTTCCTCCAATTTACTGTAAAAGTTTTTAAAAAAATTTTTGAAGTATGTACTTTTTGAATATTTTGAAGTGTATAGTTTAAAAATTTTGAAAATTTTTTTGAGATTATTGTAGTTAAAATTTTTAAAAAACTCATAGCCGACAAACTTGACAAAAAAAAAATCAAGTGCCAAACATGGCCAATGGACGTACTCACAATATTAACCAATCAGCCAAAATCAACGATCATGCCCCTTTTAACAGTTTCCCCAAATTTGTGTAAAAATAAAGTACTAATACGTAGCATACCATAGCATTATCATGGGCTGCAAACTAGCCAAAATGACTCCAATTCCAGTTTTAGGCTAATCGACTCGAATTCAACTTAATTTTATCAAGTTCAAACTTCAAACCAAACCCACTGTTTCACTACTACTCGCTCCCAGATACCATGCATTTATTCAAAAGAACCCAATCCACAAACACAAGGTGAAAGTGAAACACCCCCTTTCCGCAAAAGTAATTTTGGAGCTGTGGCAAATAAAAGGGGAAAAAGAAAATAATAAAAACGAGATATAATAAACGATAGTAGTACTACAATAGTGAGTAATATATCATATACTACTAGTACGAGTTATCCATAAATTATTTTCAATAAAAAAAAAAAAAATTCAAAACCCGTTTCTTGATCAAAAGAGATTTGCCCACATGTCAGACCAACCAGGGAGAATTTGATAGATTGCACGATACCGGCTGGTTTCTTCTTCTCCCTCTCGCTCAATGTCTTTAAGCTTAAAATCCAATCAACCACGGAACTGAGTGTTTCACAGCTACCATTTGCTCTCCGACAGAGATATAAGCTGCCAGCAAGAGGAGAGCTACAAAGTCAATCATCACATAGATAGCAAGAGGAGAGCTGCAGCGGGTTCAGCAAAGAAAGATAGATAGCAGAAGGATGAAGTGAAGACTAAAAGACTCGGGTGGTGGCATGCTACTCTAACATTTCCACGAACCAAAAATGACAATCATCACGAAGTGCTATTCACAGGCAAAATGCTAAAGCTCTTTAGAGAATCAAAAAGCCCAATGATATACAATTGCATTCTTGTAAGTACCACTAGCTCCATCTCTTTGCGTCACACTTCCATTTTTAGTCCACACCAAAAGTACGTCGCTTGCTCAAAAAGGCAAAGTTTTACAGATCTCATTGCCACTTTTATCCATTCAAGCCACAGAATAAAATGCTAATGCCAGAGGTCCCATAATCATCAACCCATTCAAAAGTTCCAAGGACAAGTACGGTAGAAATTCCTACCGTTAAACAAAGAAAGTTTATCCATGCAAGACAATGCTGAAACAAAGGAAATGAAGTTCAGGAACATGCAAATCACAGGTAGCCTAGTCACTTAGAGATAATAAGGAGCTGGCACCACAAACTTTAACTTGCTTCAGTAGTTTCCAGCCAAATACTCTTTAGAAAGGCTAAAATCGGAAACTCATGCACAAACTTCCACATTTCTTGTACTTCTGAAAACAAGATTAATCCCCGAAAAGTGAATTTAAAAACAGCACCCGTGAAGTACTACTATAAGTGAAGAGGTCAGTGCTATTCAGTTGCAGGCAGATTGCCCAACAGCAGCCAATAATTTTCTCCTAAATCTTAATAATCATCCTATAGGTCTGTTTCCTGGATGGTCATAGAGTTTGATGAGTGGAAGAGCCAAAACAATTGAGAACATGCTACAATTTATAAAGACTGTCAAAAGAGAAGTATAGACATGGTTCTTTGAAAACAATAAACCATGATTACCATAATTCACTGAGAATACTGGATCAAATACCTTGTGCTTGAGTTAAAATAGTAATCTCAAACATAAAATTATCTCAATACTTCAGTTCTTGTAAGTTCAATGAATAGTTTAAAGTTTTTAAAACCCCAAGTTCATGATATCAACTTAACCCATAGGGAAAGGAAAAGATCCTGAAAACATAGGGCGGGGTGATTCAGTTAATAATACTAACTAAAAAGTTCAGGCACTTATTAATTCTATCAAAGCCAACACAAACTGAATTAAAGGTGGACTAGAACCAACAATTACGTGAAGATCTGCACTTTAACTGGTTCAAATGGTTAAAATGACAAATTGCGTTTTTCATTTCTTAGGGACAAACATTTTAATGCACTTCAAGCTAATAAGAGTACATCTTGTCAGAAAACTTTGATCTCTAGCTGGCCACAAACTACATAGTTGATAGTAAATAGAAGAAACCAAGCCACCTCAACTGTCTAATAACCACCATGTAGAAGAAAAAGTTTTTCAACCCAAATGGTTAAACAGATCTTCAAATGCAACAATCAGTCAACAAAATGAACAGAGGCAACAGATGAAGAAAAGGGAGGAAATTCAGTTGCTTCAACACCCCCCCCCCCCCCAACACAAACAAAAAAAGGCAAAAGCAAGTGCCATGCAGGTCTGGTGTCAGGAAAGCAGAAAAATGAATATATGCTTATGCCACAAAAATAAAGGAAACTTCTCAATAGCGATTGTTAAGAAAAAGTTTGTTGTCTAAATTCCGAAATACCAGGATTAATGCATGAATTGACAATTGGTAATCAAAAGTGATTTACGAGAAGAGTTTTTTAAGATAACAGTCAGTTGTTGCAAGGAAAAATTAATAGTGGACTGCATACCACTCCAAAAAATTGTCAGAAATCATACAGGAAACCCTGCCTTTAACGCAATGGGACTCGTGCGCCTGAATTTCAAATAAATCAAAAACATGGAAATAAGAGATACAATTTCCAGCTGATAAGCACCAATGATGTAGAATCACCAAGTCAAGTAGAGATGCTTTAAAATTACACCATGCAGCCTTATGTCTGAGAACAAAAGAAACTGAATCATGCATTGCTACAGATATGCCAAATACGCATATGCTGTAGCCAACAAAAAAAACCAACCTGATGAGCAATGTGTGCTAAGCGCCCACAATGTCGAGAGGATTCTGTTACTAAGTTTGACTTCTCCTGCTCCACAGGATCACTTTCTTCCCCCAAAGTTCGCCTCTTAGAAGTATCACTTTCAAAAGAAACAACCCCATTGGATTTGCTCAAAGAATCTCTCTTTCGCTTCCTTTGGAATGTATACTTGATTATTCTTTCATGGATAGGTTGATTACCAACCCTATCCGCTACAGTAGGTTCATTTGGCTCATATATCGGCAATGTAATATTTGAGTTTTGAAGATCTGTTTCACCCTCTGTAGCCACCGAACTCCCGGCAGAATCCTTAAGGACCAAATTTTCTGTACCTTCATTTTCATTCACGGGTCTATGAACAGCAGCAGAGTTACCAAGCTCAATATCATTTTCAGAAGTTTCAGCACAATCCTCCTCTAACCCTGGTTCAGCTCCATCTGAAGATAATCTTGACACCATCTTGGATTTATTTTCCTCAAAATGAACATCACTTCTCACAGAAATCAGATGAGTTGCCGCACAAGAAACATCAGGAGCTTGATTAGGTCTACGAAGTTGATCAGGAAAACTTCCGGATGAGGTAATCGTCCTTTTCCTATATCTAGTAGCTCTCTTCTTCTTGACACAAAAAATTGGGGTGGGGTTCCATCTACCAAGTTGGCTATCTGCCTCTACTTTCTTCTCAACATTACTCAAATTTCCTAAGCTACAGTTAGGTACTGAAAAGATTTGTTTACCACCTAAATCTTCTAGAGTAGAGATATCATCTTTCCTTTTATGTACTTTCCCAGAAAGCATATTCGAAAGGTTTCCTTCTGACGCACGTATTCTCTGAGTGCACCCATTTCTGTACAGCTCAGGCTCTTTGCTTCTCAAAATGATAGAGGGCAAATCTGGACATCCAAGGTATAAATTCCCCACATAAGGTACACCAGAATAGAATTTAAAACTCTCATTTTTCTGAAACTCATGCATGCTTCTCAATTCAGCAGCTGCAACATGTCCGAGATCTGATTGATTGGGAGGGAGTGCATTAGACTGGGAATAGTGGGCTTCATTCTCTTCAGATATTCCTTTTTGTGCCACAGCATGCTGATCATCCAGGAGCTTCTCTTTACTGTTTCTGACCCTCTCCAATTCAGTGTTCACTTCTCTCAGTTCCTCTCTGAGATCTTTAACAATATCCTCAGCTTCTTGGAGTTGAGCTTCAAGTTCATCAATCTTTTTCTGTTGACTCAGTGACGTCAACTCTGCATCAGAAATCTACAAAGGGGGCTAAAATGTAAAACCAAAGACAACAACGTATACATTTTCATTAAAATAGATGAATTTAAAAGTGACTCTTGCAATCTAATCTTATTGCTGATTTTGCCACAAGTAGGAAAAAGAAAATATGGAATGAAAAGCATGTACTTGTCAAACAATCTACACTAACTTCATCCAGAAGAATCAGACCCAAAAAGTCAAGCACATCAGTAATAACTTATCTAAACTTTATGGTGGCTCTACTTTGACTAACAGCACTAAAGTTGCTATTGCCTGAAGCCAATATCAATGTTCAATTTTGTAATGCAAGGTAAAAAGATATTCTTAAAAAAAAATTTGAGGCAGAATAGGCATTCCAATAGTGAATTCTCAACACAATTGAGAATTATTAATGCTTCTTTGTGGGGTAGATCCCCTGATTAGCCCACAAGAAGCCTGCTCTTTTAGGTAGGAATACCACTCCCACTTGATGATTTGATTATATGGATATCTACATATGTCCTGCACTTGAATGTCCAAGAAAAGAAATTACAGCATATCCATTTCATCCAACACCATATAGCCTCAAAGCTTTTCAAGTTTGTTTGAAATTAACTAGGCAATAGCTGCCGGGTTAAACCTGAAATTCCCAATCGGTCAGAAGCTCCACAATAATAGGTGGCATCCAAATTCAAGGTTCCCATTTAAACACCAGGAGAACCAATGAAAGGAATTGGTTTCTTGAGCCTCATCACATGCTATATACTATACAAAGTGACATCCAATTTCAGTATTTTTCCCTCCTAGTAAACTAGTCACCTTCAGCAAGGAGGGAACTGATATGATCCACGGGAAAGCATCAAAGGAAACTGACAGTAAGTCAAGAAATTCAATTTCTGAGGCACTTAAAAAGAAAAAGAGACAGCGAGTGAGATGAAACTAAATTCTGAAAGGAATGGTCCAGAAAGAATGTACATGGATCAATCTTTGCAATCTAGAAGGAAAGACAGTATTTTTCCCTTCATCATCACTGGCAAAATGATCTAGAAATCAAAAATCATCCAGAAAACGAACAAAATCGAAGCACCAAAAGAAAAAAAAAAAGAAAAAGAATCCATCATCTGCTTGAGGCGCAGCTGATGAAAATATTCAGAGGAAAAACCTTAGAATCCATCATCTGCTTGAGGCGCAGGAGCATCCGCAAGGCCTCCTCTTTGGCCATCTGAAGCTCCCGCTGAAACCGCTGCGCCTTTCTTTCGGACGCCATTATTCTGGCAGCGGCCTCCTTCGCCGTGTTCAGTATGATATCCGCATATGCCTTCTTCAAAGCCCTCAGTTTCTACATAATAAAATCAATTGAATCAAAAGAACAAAGATTCCATTTTGAGGCTAAAAGCCAAGAAAAAAACATAAGTAACTAAAAAAAAAAAAAAAGAAGAAGCCCGTCTTGAAAGGGGAAAAACGGTTAAAGAATCAGTTGAGATAGGTAGTTGGTGGGGGTTTGGAAGTGGGGCAAGTGCTTGTGGTGGTGGGGGTGGTCGAGGGGCGTGAAAGCGGTGATGTTGATTAGTATTAGCATTACCTCATCGGCAGCCATTGGGGAAGAAGAATCCTTAAAAGCAGCGAAGCGAGTGGTTAGTTGTGCGTTTTGGGTTCTTCAGACCAAAGTGAAGAGGGTGGGAGGAAGCCAGGAAGGGCGTCCGGGTAGGAGCAGTAAGCCAGTAACTGCTGCTACCTCTTTGTAGTAGCTGTCCTGTCCGTGTCTGTCTGTTATGAATTATGCGGCCTTTTTTTTTTTTTTTTTCTTCCTTCCTTAGTGTTGAAACTTGTTTGACGCAACTGCCCTTGCATAGCGCCTTCAATTACTTGTTAACTTCTTCTTGTTCAGCCCCTCCCGCCCGCCCTTCCCTTCGGCTTCCCGATGGTCTTTGGGCTTTTCAGGTTTCCCGCGCCAACCAAAACCCATCCCCACCCCCTTCCCAAATAAAAACAAAAACAAAAAATATTAGTACTTTTCAGTTACGTTTCACAATGAATCGTAGACCCGTTTGACAAGTAAGTTTTTTGAATGTTTGTCTAAAACTTTACTGTAACTTACTGTAGAAATTTTTTAACAAATTTTTGAAGTGTGTTTTTTTTAATATTTTAAAGTGTATAGTTTAAAATTTTTGAGAAGTTTCTTAAGGTTACTGTAACTAAAGTTTTTAAAAAACTTGTAGCAGGCAAACTTGACAAAAAACTTGTCTGCCAAACAAGGCCTCATCAAATTTGTATTAGTACTTCTCAAAAATATTTACGCGTTAGGGTATAACGAGCATTCGATCTCTCTCAACCTTTGCTAATTTTCATAAGTTTACAAGTAAATTTTCCTATACAATGGCTAATTACATTGCCAAAGGAATAAACATACAACTAAATGAGAGCTTAATGAGTCATATAGCTCTCTTGCTTTGATCAAAGCTAACCTAATGGCTATGCCTTCTTCTTCCAATTGATGAATTAAGACTAATTTGCTATGTTGAACGTGTTGTGACTAGATAAAAAGTGACTAGATGAAAAGTGACTAGATTGTTTGAAAATTTACTTATTTTTCGGGGTGCTTTTGAAATTTTTTTACTATAACAGTGTATATGAAAACCTTTTACTGTAAATATTTTTTGTGATGTGTAGGGGGGTTTTTAGAATATATTTTGAAATACCTTTAAAAATTAAAAAAAATTTAAAGTACATTTTAAAAATTAACACTGCTACCCACAACCACCGCCCACCACTACCACCACCCCTTTCCTCTTTCTTTCTTCTCCCCCTCTCTCTTCCTGTTTCTTCTTCTCCTTCCCTCTTTTCCATCTCCCTCTTCTTCCCTCTTTCTCCTCCCATTCCCTTTCCCGCCACCCTTCACTCCCTCTCGATCTGGCTTTGATTAGTTCACGACCTTCTTGTTACGATCTGGTTGAGGCTAGATCGAATGAAGGAGAATGGAAGGGAAGGAGAAGGGGAGAAGGAAGAGGGGAAAAGAGAAAAGGGGTGGTAGCAGTGGTGCGTGGGGGTGGTGGTGGTGGTGATAGATGGAAAATGTTGTAAATTTTTTTTTTATTTTTTGTATATTTGTGAGTTATTTTTTATATATTGTATGAATAAGATACATTTATTTGTGCATTACTATAACATTATATTTGAAAAACTAGATTTTGAAAAATAGACTAATCCAAATGGAGCCTTAGTGCTTAACTACACACTCAAATTAATATGGTCTTATTTTCAATTGATTCAGTCAGCAAATAAACGTATGTAACTAATTGAGTCCAACATCCAGTTGATTCGCGAGAGGGGCCTAAATTCACCCTCTCCAATACCAGGATTTTTCTTCTCACCGGTATTTGCAATTTGGAAGCATTCTTGGATCCCCTTCTTTGTGTTACGCTCCCAACCTATTAAGGTAATCAAATGGTACAAATTACCATATTTTTTCCCATCAACAAGATAGTCTTGCCACATGTGATTTTCAAAACTCCACTTGCAATCGAAAAGTGATAGCTCTCGGAGTCAAACTAGCTTTAAAATATTATATTCCGTCATAACTTTGGCACATAAGACACACTACCCAAATAACGAATATCTCTATTTAGCATTTTGATTTTCATTACTCCAACACCTTTGATTTCACAAGTAGATCCATCACCGAAAGATGCAAAACCTAACTTCTTTCTTTGGAGAGTATTAAAATAATCTAACGCGGAGCAAACATGTGAAACATATCCAGAATATAAAATCCAACCATCACGGGAAAAAATATTATTACCTTTAGAGATTGTGAGAATATTTCCATTTGATACATATTTAGCAATATCATCATGCTCCTTCTCATCATTTTTCTTTCGATGAGGGCAATATTTTCTGATATGACCAAACTCATAACAATCAAAACACTGGACTCCATCATTTCTTTTGACCTTTGAACCATTTACCTTAGATTTATCACCAAATTTTTTTCCTCTTTTATTCTTATCTCGAACAATTAACGTAATTTTTTGTGTCATATCCTGATTTGTCTTCTTTTGTTTTATGATCTAACAAAGATGACTGCACATTCTTGAACTCTAAAGTATTCTTCCCGTACAATAGGGTCGTCATAACACTTTTGTAAGAATCAGATGCTGAGGTAAGAAGTAAAAGAGTCTTATCTTCTTCCTCAATTTCTATGCCAATTTTTTGGAGTTGATCCAAAATTTTGTTGAACGTATTTATGTGATACATGAGGCTACCATCCTCCTCCATCTTTAACTTATAAAGTTGCTGCTTCAAATGCAATTTATTGGATACACTTTTGTTCAGATAAAGCTTTTTCAATTTTTTTCAAATGTCTGCTACAGAATCTTTCTCGTCTATTACATTGTTTATGATGTTGTCCGCAACATAGAGTCGAATTGTGCTGGCATACCTTTCGTCCAACTCTTCAGACTCATTATCCTTCATTCTCTTTGGCTTCTTATTTTTACCATTTAACACTTTTGCCAAATCCTGTTGAATTGTAACATCCTTCACTATTCTTTTGCCAAAAAGTGAAACTTGTAATTCCATTAAACTTGTAAGTCTATCATCGTATGCTTGGTCTATCAGGTTGTTTGAGTTAATATACTCTATAAAGTCTCTAACAATCCACTCTTTTTTTTTCTCTTCCATCTTAATTCTTCTCATTTGAGGATCTAGTTATCCCTATATTATATTTATTTTTGCTTATTTGTTCCATATAAGAAATTTGAATTTGAGTAATGGAATGAATGCACTTCATTAAGTTGGGGAATTGTTAAGAGATACCTTAACAATTCCATTCTAGGACTCTCATTGGGATGTGAAATATTCTTTTAGGTTGGTTCCCACCACTTGTTACTAACTTATTCCCCTTTCGTCCTCTTTTGTTATTCTTAGCATTCTATTTTTGTTTTTCACTATTTCCATCGTTTTATTTTCTTCATCTCTTACTTTATCTTATTTTTACTTGGTATATCCCATCACCCTTCATTTTCATTTTGATTGAGTTGTCGATGATTTTTTTTTTATTTTCTATATATTGGATTTCCTTCCATCTTTAGCATTTTTCTCCATCTATTTGGATTTTCACTGCATTGCATTTGTTCCTAATCTTTGAGTTCTCTTTCAAGTGCTGGTTACCCATATTTTATCAATGTGCATCTAGTTTTCATTATTGTTCCTCTTCTTTTATGTTTCTTATGGTGTCTTTTCTTTCATCTTGCTACTACCTCGCTCCACTCTCATTAGCAATTTTGGCAAGACTTTTGCCATTGTTTTGATTTAAAGGTTTTCAGTCGAGTTGTTTTCTTCATTTTATACTTGCTCATTTTCTTTGTCTCTTTCATTGTTTTGAACTTTGTTTATTTTAGAAGTTGGTACCTTAGTTGTTAGAATTGTCATAAGAGATATAGTTTGCCTACTTAGATTATGTTCCGCTTTCTCTTCAATGAACTTTGCCCTGCTTGAAGTATAGTTTGTTTCTTGGCTGGTTCCTCTAAGGTCCTTATATCAGTTTTTTTGTGGTTGTTGAGCAGTATTCTGTGTTGTTGTTGGTGCAACTCTCATCCAAACACCAAACTGTGCTTTCTTAAGTTCTTTCAAAGTTCAGGTTTTGTGTAAATTCCATATTTATGGCCTTGTCCGAACCCTCATTCCACTTTTTGACATGTAGCAGTGGGTAAGGTTGCAAACGAATCGAGTGTCGCGCCCCACTTTTCGATTCGAGTTGAATTGTGTGGTGTGTGGTGTGCAATGTGTGAACGTGTGCAAAATGAAAAGTAAAAGGCCATGGGACTTAGAATGCGACGATTTGGCCAAGTGAAGTTCAAAAGGGTTTTTTGCATCAAAAATGGAGTCGCCACTTGGTATAGAGTTAGGGTGTACCAAGTCACCCAAAAAATGATTTTTTTTGTTTTTTGAATAAAAAAAGTAAATAAACCCTTTTTAAGAACTTTTGGGTCTACGTAACCAAAAGAGGGATCGGGGGTCACATTTGACGAAAGGGAAGGCAAGGATAAAAATCCAAGGCACCCCTTCGACCTAGCCAAGGCTAGTTGCGTGACTTGAACCAATTTTTCCTAAATTTTCTACCCAAGGTATGTATCACGTATTGGATATGTCTATATGAATGCAAAAACCTAGACCTAGGGGGATTGGGGGAAATTTCTCTTCAAAGGTTGAGTGGTGCCAATCACATTAATTGTGAAGCCCAATAATGATCCTTTTGGAGAGGTCACACCTAAACCTAAATGACGTGAAAAATGAGTGGAATGCATGCTATGTGAAAGTGTGAGCTTGTGTGAAGTGAGAAAAATGATAAAAGTAATAAGATAAGAGTGAAGGTGTGCAAATGTAGATGAGAGTACCCGTGTGCGAGTGAAGATAAAATGCTCGTGTGCAAGCGAAGATAAAAAGTGTTCGTGTGCAAGTGAAGGCAAAAAAAGTGTTCGTGTGCAAGTGAAGGCAAAAAAAGTGTTCGTGTGCAAGTGAAGGTGATAAAAGGTGCATGTGTGCAAATGAGACAAAAGTGAAAGTGTAATGATAGAGTGGATTGAGAATGCATGAGCCTAGGGAATTCATGCAAATTGGGTACGGGGAGACCTAAATCGTGACTTGATTTTCCCTTTGATTAGAAGGCAAAACTAGCGTGCTAAGGCTATCGAGTAGCCACACTCGCTCGTTTCCCTTATCGGAAGGGGAACACTCAAGCAAAATGAACCCTATAGCTAGTATGGGATGCAAAACCTAAAGTGAGGGGAAAAGGGGGTCGAGGAGCATGCCAGATGATAAAACTAAGAAAAAATGCATGATATGTAGTGAACAGGCAAATAATGCATTAATGAAAATCCAAGGAAAAATCCTATTGGGTCTAGCGTTGGACTAGCCCATCTATGAATTCCGACTAGCGTTGGACTAGCGGAAACGTACATTCATCCATTCCATTCATTCATAGTTATGAAAGCAAGTAGACATGCCAAAACGCTCGTAAACACGTAGCACGTAGCACTTAGCATGCTCGACTAGATGCAAGAGCCTACTAAAGCAATTTAACATGTAACAACAAAAGCAAGCAACCAGGGGGAAGGGGAAGTGGACCAGATGCTCTCCGAGCCCTATCTATTACAAGCCAGGAGGTGTACACATACCCCATGAAAGCATAAAGGGAAAGGGGAAATGGACCAGATGCTCTCCGAGCCCTATCTATTACAAGCCAAGAGGTGTACACATACCCCATAAAAGCATAAAGGGGAAGGGAAAATGGACCAGAGGCTCTCCGAGCCCTATCTTAAATAAAAGTAAAAGCCAGTAAATGCATGCAAGGAGGTAAGGAAAGCGGAGTAGGCATGCAATTTCACATAACACGTAGGAGCACGTAGGGTCAAATGAAGTGCAAATGAAGGATAGAGTGTACCTCCCTTGAAGTGACGCCCTAACGTAGTGAAATTACTAACTTACCCTCCAAAATAATAAAAATGTCAAGGTACCACTTAAATTATCAAATAAATCAGAGAAAATGGAAATAAACGCCAAATTGAATCACTTGGGGCCTTCCAAAGAAAGTAAACTACTCGTACTTAACCAATTAAGACAAGCAACGACCCAATTGAAAAAATTAAAGAGGGACTAAAAAACTAAGGGACTAAGAAACATAAAATAAAATTAAAAATCTAAGGTGAAACATACCAAGTCAAACGAGAAAATTCACAAAAAAGGTAAATGAGGAGCAATTTACTAGTATCTAAGCAACAAAATGCCAAAAAAAAATCCAAGAAAAACCAAATTAACTTCAAGTCTAGGAAAAAGAAATTATTAGACCCTTCAAATTCATTCTACAACTCTTTAAGTATCTACCCAAAATAAATCAAGATGAATTAAAGAGGGAATGGCATGTTAGGAGGACAAAATTAATTAAGTTTTCCAATTAATTGGGCCATGGATGCATTAGATGGAAGTCAAGGGGTGGGAGTGCAATTTTTGGAAGTTATTTTTCATGCAAGAGCATGCAACCCACGTAGGAAGACAATTTCTGCAGCAGAAACCTTCTACAAACAACATGAATGTACGCTGCATTTTACTTCCAAACTTGGATTTCATGTTCCAAAAGCACCAAATTTGATCAAGACCTTTCAACCAAACACCCAAAACTAATCTAAGCCTTATGACATACAAATTCAAGATTCAAACAAACCAAAATATAGCTGGAAACTGATGCAAAATTCTGAAATAAAAAATCATGCAAAGACAGCTTAGCAACTTAAAACTCATTTTCCAGCCAAGGCTTATCATGCAAACCAGACTTTTGATTCTACTACATGGCTTTGGTAGGATATTTGCCAACCCCAACATCAAAATCCTAAACCACCTAGAAGGCTACATAATGATCACAATCCAGATGACCATAAAACATGGAAATATATCATGCCAAACTTCTAAAAGTCATGCAGAATGGTTTCGGCAGCCTACTTGTTTGCTTCAGCAAAGGATTCAATTATGATTCAAACATGCAAATATGCAAACTCAAACCCCCAGCCTTCCATTGCTTCCCTCCAACACACGATCAAACATGGCACTAGAGTGCAAAACTCAACTAGTAATCAAGGGAAAAGAAACATGGTAGAGAAAAGAAAAATGCAGCAGCCTTTGCTTGCTGCGTTTTTGGAAGGAGGAATTTTTAAACTTGGTGACTTCAGCAATTTCATACCATGAATTTCCAACAAACTTTTAAATTCAAAATACATCAGAAATGATCTATATTCATGCTAAAATCTGACCCAAACCAATCAAAACCAAGTCGCAAACATCAAAACATTTCTGCGTTTTCTAGACTGCAATATTGCTACAATTTCAAGAAAACTTTCGGCCAACCAGATTCATGTCAAGCATATGCATTAACCCAAGTAAATAAACAAGCAAGACATGAATTGGATATCCCAACAAGCAAGGACATGGGAGGGAACTCAGGCATGGAAAGAACTAGTGCAAAATTCTGGAAAACATTAATGTAAAAAAAAATTGGGAACCGGAAATTATCTTTCTTCCAGCAAGCATTCTTTCGGCCACTTTCCATTTCAGCCCCAAAATGCGAACCCAACTTCCCCTATCTGATTCCTCTTACCAACATAAAATCAAACAGCCAAATAGATTTTTCTTTTTCCGAGCAGCTGCGGAAAGGAAGACAGAAAAAGGAATGCAAACAAAAAAGGTTTTTGTTCTGCTGCAAAATTTTTGCAGCTTCACATCGTGTGACTCCCCATCAAAACGTCTATGGCTTAGACCAAACAAATAGGCTCACTATCAACCATTCACCTACCTCAAATTCAAATATCAGATTAACTAGGTGACAGAGAATCATCCGAAGGCAAGGTCACGGGAAGAAACAGCAAAGAATAAAACCAAGTGCAACAGCTTTTACTACTTTTTATCTTAGCTTAAATCTGCATGCGAATAAACTCTACCAGTTTGCCATCCAAAAAACCAAATGCAAGGAATTCACCCCCATTATCATCAAATGCCACCCAAGCATGAACTGTCTCGAAAATTTGAACAAAGCCAACGGACAAAATGCAGCAAAGAAGAGAGCGAGCTTGCGGTTAAAGATTCTAAGCACAAAACAGGCAAAGTTGCAAACTTTCTGCAATTTTTGTTCGACCAAAACACAATCGTACAGTAAAATTCAAATGAAACCTACTGATTCAACACATAGGCTCCAAACATCACAAATTTATCGGCAAAGAAACATCAACCAACCTCAGCAGCAAAGACAGAAGCAAATAATCGGTAAAGAAGACAGCTTTCTACCATACAAGATAAGAATCTTACCTTAATGAAGCGTGGGATGATTGCTGAAATGGTTTCTGGCTGCTCTTCAAAAGGGACGCCAATGGAGCGATGATGATAAGGATCGGTCACCTTCTTGCAAACCCAAACTCTTCCCAGCCGTCGAGCTTTTCCTTTCGGCCAAAGATTTTGCAACTGCCTACCTCTCCCTCTCTCCCTTTTCCAACCGTCCTCTGTCCTTTCTAAACCCAGCCCTTACTCACAGCCAACCTCTCTCTCTCCCTTGTTTTCTCAGGTTTTTCTTTCGTTCGCTCTCTTCTCGGTTCTCTCTTAGCTCGTTAACGCTCTCCAAAAAAAACTCCTCTTTGCGGCTGGCTTTTCCCTTTTTCTTTTATATGGACTCCAAGGCCCTTAAACCCTCCACTGAATGGTCAGGATGAAGGCCAGCCTCTGCCTTCATCCTGCCCTTCAATGGCACGTACGAAGTGTCCTTGGCAAGCTGCAAAAAAGAATGCAGCCTGAATGCCGCAAGCGTTTTTTTTTTTTTTTTTTTTTTTTTTTTTTTAAAAGAAAACAACTTGAAGATTACAGAAAATATAATATAAATAATAATAATAACAAAATTACACAAACCCGGTAATAATAATAACAAAACAAAAATAATTTTAAACAAAACAAAAAAACTAAACAAAAATGGCCATTTTTAAATTTTCCAATTTTCATTTTTCATCATTTTCTTTTTCTCAAAATAACTTAATAAAAATAACTAAAGTGCCTAAAGATTGAATTTAAAGAAATAAACATATTTTTGTGAACAATTTTTCCCTTTTTTTTTTTTCTTTTCTTTTTCCTCTTTTCCTTTAATTTCTTTTTTTTTCCCCTTTTTATGATTTTGCATTTTCATTTTTCTTTCGAGAAAGCATTGAATAAAAACAAAATGACTAAAATGATTTTTCTTTTCTTTCTAAAAACTCTATAAACTTAAAAACTAAAAAAACTAGAAACTCAAAACTAAAATCTAAAACTTAAAAGTGATTAAAAACCTAAAATGACAAAAATAAAAATGAATAGACAAATTAAAAGGGCCAAATGAATAAAACTAAAATAAAATAACCACTAGAAATGCAAAACACACAACAATGAACTAAATGCAAGCGATCTAAAATAAAAATCATGAAGTAGATGCCACATACCAATTATTCAAAATTTGGTGTCTACAGTTTGCCCCTCTTTGTCTGAGTTTTGAAAAAACTTGAGACAAAGAAGTGGACACCAAATACTTACCTGTGTTATTGGGCTGCAAGAGATTCCGACGAACAGGAATTCTAATACGAGACTGACCCGAACATGAAAAATAAGACGGGACTGACTCGAACAGGAATTTAAACGGGACTGACCCGAACATGAAAAATAAAACGGGACTGACCCGAACAGGAATTTAAACGGGACTGACCCGAACAGAAATTTAAACGGGACTGATCCGAACAGAAATTTAAACGGGACTGACCCGAACAAGAAATTTAAACGGGACTGACCCGAACAAGAATTTAAACGGGACTGACCCGAACAGAAATTTAAACGGGACTGACCGAACAGGAAATTTAAAACGGGACTGACCCGAACAGGAATTTAAACGGGACTGACCCGAACAGGAATTTAAAACGGGACTGACCCGAACAGGAATTTAAACGGGACTGACCCGAACAGGAATTTAAAACGGGACTGACCCGAACAGGAAATTTAAACGGGACTGACCCGAACAGAATTTAAACGGGACTGACCCGAACAGGAACGGGACTGACCCGAACAGGAAATTAAACGGGACTGACCCGAACAGGAATTTAAAACGGGACTGACCCGAACAAGAAATTTAAACGGGACTGACCCGAACAGGAATTTAAACGGGACTGACCCGAACAGAAATTTAAACGGGACTGACCCGAACAGAAATTTAAACGGGACTGACCCGAACAGAATTTAAACGAAACTTTAAACGGGACTGACCCGAACAGAAATTTAAACGGGACTGACCCGAACGAAATTTAAACGGGACTGACCCGAATTTTAAACTTTTAAACGGGACTGACTTTAAACGGGACTGACCCGAACAGGAATTTAAACGGGACTGACCCGAACGGAAATTAAACGGGACTGACCCGAACAGGAATTTAAACGGGACTGACCCGAACAGAATTTAAACGGGACTTCACTGGGGAAGTTTGAGACAAAGAATTGAATTTTTACCTGAGAGTAGTTCAAATTTTTGTACCTAGAGGGAGATTGGATCTCTGTAGTTGAAGCGATGGCTGATGTTGGTCCTTATAATCCAACTTTGCAAATAACATTGCTTTAGGTTTGAAAAAAAAGAATGATCGCTTTCATTTTGTGACCGCAGTGTTCCTGCAAGAAAATAATAAATAATAATGGATTTGCCACCATTATTTGATCCGGTTTGCCTTGTGAATCGTGTAAACATGAGTCTTGTACTATTTTTGCCTCTGTTCTGCGGCATCCGTCTTGGTCGAACTTGTGACTTTGCAAATTCTAAGACTGATAAAATACGGATTGACCACGTCACCCAATCCAGGTGGTAGCTTTGTTGCATGTTACTCCCTGTATCTGATGATTGAATCCCCTATTTTTGCTCAAACCTTTGGGTTTATCACTCATTTGAATTCAATGGTAAAAGAATGATGCGTGAAAATTTGTCATATAACGATCAATGTATATGCAAGATTATTTCCTATGTCAGGCAAAGATGAGCATGCAAAAGAATGTAGACAATCATAAGCAGTCATACACAAATAATTGAGAACAACCAAAAGATTCACAAAGATACATTTTGTAAAGAACAATACAAATTTAGCCAACGAAAATCATATTCAAGACTTTGGATATTTTGCTTCGGAATCCGATACTGGCAAAAGTATTACAAACATGAGGAAAAACTCCAAACGAACCAGGTCACCAGCTGTTCCTTCTCGCGCTCGTCTGTTGTGAAAACCTACCTTGGCGCCCTTTCGGGTTTTCACCAAAGTTGCCCCCACCCTGTTTGTTTTTTGTTTTTGTTTTTCTTTTCTTCTTTTCTTTTTGTTTTTGTTTTTCTTTGCTTTTTGTCTCTTCTCTTTTTTTTTTTTTTTTTTTTTTTTTTTACGAGGCGCCCTTTCGGGTTTTCGCCTGAAGAATAAAGACACATCTCGACCATGATCGACTCAGAAACATGAGTTAAAGGTTTCAGGCATCAGTAAAATGCACTTCCCTTGTAGATTAGGCGAAGGCATTACAGACATCATTTGCCAGTTGATTATCAAATTTTGCTAATAGAAATGCAACAAATGACGGAAGCCAGGACTTTGGGCTTTGTAATGAGGTCAGGTGGGATGTTTTCCAGAAAGGTTAAGGCTTGAAAGCAAGTTCGATGCCAGGGGTAAAATAAACTGAGATTGCATCATTTCCGATTTTGAATGAAACCGGGGAAAATTTGCCCCAGTTTAATCGGATTTTCACTCTTTGCATTTTCTTCATTGCATTTTCCTCACTTTTGCATTTTTCTTTAAAAATTAAATTTGCCCCAGTGTGGGGTTCTTTTCCCTTTCTTTTGCTCATCTCTCTTTCAAAAATAAAATTTTGCCCCAGTGTGGGGTTTGCAATCCTCAGGGGTTATCAAACGAAAATTTTGTCAATTGGCTCAAAGGGGACAAGTAGGGATAAAATATTTTAAGTGTAAAAGAAGATGGCCTGACTTGCATTTCGCCATTTTGCATGAATTTCTAAAGAAAATTTGCACGATCAAATGAAAAACTTTTTGCACATATCTGAGTTGATGGGTTGAGGGAATGCCCGTCCATCCATTTCTGCTAGAATAAGGGCTCCGCCAGGTAATACCTTTTGGACAATGAACGGCCCTTGCCAATTCGGAGCAAATTTGCCTTTAGCTTCATCTTGCATCGACAAAATTCGCTTCAGCACCTTATCACCTTCTTCAAATGCCCGCCGATGGACCTTTTTGTTGTAAGCTCGGGCCACCCGTTTCTGATAACACTGACCATGACAAATAGCATTGAATCGCCTTTCATCGATCGACGTCAATTGTTCATGGCGCTGCTTTATCCAGTCAGCCTCCTCCAACTTAGCTTCCATGAGGATTCGCAACGAAGGAATTTCAACTTCGGCTGGTAACACAGCTTCCATTCCATACATGAGTGAATACGGTGTTGCCCCAGTTGATGTCCGGATAGAAGTCCGGTATGCCATCAATGCATAAGGCAACTTTTCATGCCAATCGCGATGCCTTTCAGTCATTTTGCGGATAATCTTTTTCAAATTCTTGTTCGCGGCTTCTACAGCTCCATTCATCTGAGGCCTATAAATGGCAGAATTGCGGTGTTTGATTTTGAACTGCTCACATAGTCCATCTACCATGTCATTGTTCAGATTCTTGGCATTGTCCGTGATAAGCGTTTCGGGTACTCCGAAGCGACAGATGATGTGATCTCTCAGGAAATTGGCCACTACCTTCTTCGTGACATGTTTGAATGACTCTGCTTCAACCCATTTGGTAAAGTACTCGATCGCCACCAATATAAATCGATGTCCATTTGAAGCGGGAGGATCGATTGTACCAATCACGTCCATACCCCACATTGAACAGGGCCATGGGGCGGTCATGCTATGCAGTTCAGTGGGTGGAGCGCGTATAATGTCACCGTGCATTTGGCATTTTATACATCTCCGGACAAAATTTATACAATCATGCTCCATAGTAAGCCAGAAGTATCCGGTTCTCATGATTTTCTTCGCTAGCAAATGGCCATTCATGTGAGGTCCACAAACGCCACTATGCACTTCCTTCATCATATATTGAGCTTCATCTTCATCAATGCACCTTAAAAGGTTCAAATCCGAGGTTCTTTTGTACAACACTTCTCCATTTAAGAAAAATTTTGAAGCCATTCTACGCAGAAAACTCTTGTTTTTTGTACCAGCATGCTGAGGGTAGGACCCAGTTTTGAGAAACTCTTTAATATCATTGAACCAAGGAACACTGTCAGAAGACTTGTCTACAGCCCAACAGTGGGCAGGTTTGTCTTGAAATTGAATCTGGATCGGTTCGATCTTCAACTCATCTGGATACTGAATCATAGAAGCTAAAGTGGCCAAAGCATCGACAAATGCGTTTCGGGCTCGCGGGAGATGTCTGAACTCCAAATTTTGAAATTGCTTGGCCAGAGTGAGCAAACTACAATGGTAGGGCAGAATTTTTGAATCTTTGGTTATCCACTGCTTCAAGGTTTGGTGCACGAGTAAGTCTGAGTCACTGAAAACTACCAACTCCTTGATCTCCATTTCTAAAGCCATTTTGAGACCAAAAATGCAGGCTTCATATTCAGCCATGTTGTTGGTACAAGCAAATTGCAATTTGGCAGCGGCAGGGTAGTGCTTTCCTTCGGGCGAAACCAGAACAACTCCAATTCCAGCTCCGAGCGAATTTGAAGCTCCGTCGAAGAAAAGCCTCCATTCAGGACTTTGTTCACTTATATCGTCCGTGGCGCCTACAAATAAAATCTTTTCATCAGGGAAATAGGTGTGAAGTGGTTGATAGTCATCATCCCTCGGATTTTCTGCCAAATGATCAGCTATAGCTTGCCCCTTGACGGCCTTCTGAGAAGTGAAAACAATATCGAACTCTGAGAGGACTATCTGCCACTTAGCTAGACGTCCAGTTAGCATCGGCTTTTCTAGGAGATACTTCAAAGGATCAGATCGGGAAATAAGATAAGTAGTATGGCTTAACAGATAGTGTCTCAACTTCTGGGCTGCCCAGGCCAATGCACAGCAGCTTTTCTCAATGAATGAATAATTAGCCTCGTACTGCGTGAACTTCTTGCTTAGATAGTAAATGGCCTGTTCTTTCCTTCCAGAGTCATCGTGTTGCCCGAGAACGCAACCTACGGCTCCGTCGAGCACAGATAAGTACATGATCAGCGGTCGGCCCGGTTTGGGTGGCACCAGGACCGGAGGCTGCAGCAAATAATCTTTAATCTTGTCGAAAGCCTGTTGACACTCCTCATTCCAGTACAACGGCACATTCTTTCTTAATAATTTGAA
>NC_040038.1:43688032-43753032 GCF_003713205.1 Coffea eugenioides
CACCGATTCACTGCTTTTTATTTATTTTCAAAATTTAAAAAATACTAAAAAAATCACGATCTCCATTCTCCATGGTGTTCTTGCACATAGAAATATCGCCAGATCTCAAGTCCTCTAATTTCACCATCATCACCTAAACAAATGATTTAAAACAATCTTTGTTCACATTAAATTTAAAAGTAATCTTTTCCCAAAGATCAAAGAAAAACTTTTAAATCCCTTAAAAAAATTTCTTGTTCATATGAAAAAATATTAAAAAAGAAAGTAAAATTTCATATTTGATAGACGATTTTTTTCATACCACAAAAACAAAGAGACAGAGAAAAATAACAGAGAAAGAAACTTTCAATTTAGCATATATTGAAAACAACAGAAAGAAAAATTCAAATGAAAAGATGAAAAAAAAAAAAAGAGTTCAACATACATACAAGAAAAAGAATAAAACTTTAAAAAGATTAAACTAAAAATGGTGGAAGAAAACACCAACAGATTAAACTAAAGAGTGAGATTAAAAAGATGGTAACAAAGGAAAAATAAGAGAATGGAGATTGAAGATTTGAGATTTGAAAGAAGATACAGTGGGATGAGAATGAGAGTTTATATTAGAGAATCAATCTATTAGCCATGAAAATTATGATATGATGAAGAGAACACGGAATGAGAACTGAGATTGGAGAGAAAGTGGGAAAAGATTGAAGTGGTGAAGTGGCAGCTGATGTATTAGGGTTAATGGAGTTTTGTTGGTTCTTGTTTTAGTAAATTATTTAAAAGTAGTTGTTTTGCCAAATTAATCATCAAGCAAAGCATAAGTGGAATGGTTAGTGTGTTAGACTTGCTAGCAAAAGATCTTGAGTTAGACTCTTGACTCCAGCAAAAGGGGTTTTGTTTTTGCTAAACAAAAAAGAAACTAAAAACATGAAAACTGGGAATCACCGGTTCAACGGGTTTTATTAGTTTTTATGAATTTGACTGATCTTGACCGATTTTCTGTTACTTCCGACTCTAGCATGGAACCAGACCGGAGTCTTGGCCAATTCGCAATTCAATCGATCGAACATGTTGGTTCGGTCCAATTCTGAAAACGCTGCCTAAAGGTGCACAAACATTGAAACATGTGGGCATTCTATGTCCATTACCACTTATAAGCGACCAAACATCGAAACATGTGGGCATATACTTGACATCTCCATACTTGGCATGTGCAACTTCCTTTGGTAGTTGCTACTAGACAAATACCATGGAAGAAGAACATTTTCTCAATTGCAAACTCACTGCTTTATCAATAGAAAACGAAAAAAACGTATCATGGGGTTTTGGATTTTGGATCCAGGACAGAACATTTACACCAAGACGAAGACATTCTTTGAGTCGAGACGTCCAGATCTTGCCATCTGCTTCCCCTAACAAAAGCCTATTCTGTAACGACAAATGATTTTCGGTAACATGGTCAGACATGTCATGACTCGAACTTCATTTCGGTAACATGATTTGGGTTGCAAATGTTTTAATCATCTATTGGTCAATCGAACTTCATTTCAGCCAAATGGACAAAAAATTTACAGCATGGAACTTAGAGGGATGATTCTCTGAATTAAAAAAAGGCTTAATTTCATTTAAGTCCTCTAAAACAGTTCAAAATCTAATTTTACTCCGTCAATCCAAGCCTTCCACAGTAGCACTAAAAGCAGCAATCCAGTCATTTTCACCTTAAAAGAAATCTCAATTTGGCCGTGCAACGTAAGAAACTTGTTTTTTTTTTTTTTTGAAGGAAGAAACTTGTTTCAACTTGGAAAATCAAACACTCTTTCGTTGTAATCAATAAATTTAGTTGCTAAATATGAAAGAAGGGATATAACCGAAAAAGCAGAATATCAAGAAAAGTCATTTATACGTTACTAAATATGAATGGATTTAACAGAAAAAAGGAGAAAATTATAGGTCTTTCCAGATCTAGTCCTTTCAATTGTAACTTATGTAAGTGCTTTTTCTAGTTTTCCGTGACTTGAAAGCAGACCAACTTAAGTAGTTTCATCAATTAGAAAAACGTGCATTTAGGTGAAATCATTAAAATTGTGCACCTTTATCATTATATCACTAGGACAGAGAAACTTATATCCCTGTTGATTTTCTTCATTTTATGGTTAGGTCATTCTATAGTTACTTGACAATTATTGACTTATATTAAAAAATTTATTTAAGACCAAATTGGAAAAGCTTTCCCAATTCAGAGGACAAAATTAGATATTTTCAAATTGAAGTGCCAAATTAGAATTTTAAACTATTTTGAAGGACCAAATTAAGAATTTCCTAATTTTGAGGCCATGACTTTCCCTTCCGCGCACGCTACGAAATTTTCGCACACAATCTTAAAAGGCAAGGAATCTTTTAGTAGAAGGGCAAAAAATTCCTACTGATTTTCTTAATTTTGCAATTAGATCATTCTATAGTTAGCTGAAAAACATTAACGTCAACTAAAATAAATATTCAAGACCGAATTGGAATAGCTTTCTTAGTTTAGAGGAAAAAATTAGATATTTTCAATATGGAGTACCAAATTGATATTTTAAACAACTTTGGAGGACCAAATTGTCAATTTCCTAATTTTCTGCTTAGCACACGCTATGATTTTTCACACGCAATCTTGAAAGGCAACGAACTTTTAGTAGAAGGACAGAAATATTCCTATTGATTTTCCTAATTTTGCAATTAGATCATTCCATAGTTTTTTTTTTATTTTTTTAATAGGGGAAAGTGGGACTTAAGAAATGAGTAATTTTGCAATTAGATCATTCTATAGTTTTAGTAGGGGTAATGTGGGATTTAAGAAATGAAGAGGGGGCATGAAAATTTGAACCTAGGGCATTTAATTCCTAAGATTTCAACCTTAATTACTAGATCAAAACTTCCTCAACATATCATTTTATAGTTAGTTAAAAATTATTGACTTCAACTAAAATAAGTATTCAAGACCAAATTGTGATAGCTTTCTTATTTTAGAGGACAAAAATAGACAATTTCAATTTGAAGGACTAAATTAAATTTTAAACTACTTTGGAGGAACAAATTGAAAATTTCATAATATTCGGGCCAAAAATTTCCCCCACGAGCACATCGGTATGATTTTTCACACGCAACCTGCTCTAGAAAGATCCTCAAAGGCCAATAAGCCTTAGTTACTTGTTCCACATCACCATGAAAACTTCTCCCAGACAGCTCGCAATAACAGTGTCTGATTATTGATCCAGGTTCTTAGTGGCATAGAAACTTAGTTTTGGCATCTGATGCTCTTATGAAAGCATGTAAAAGCTAATAATAGTTTTAGAACTAAGTAAGTACTTTTATTGAACAAATTACACTATAAATATGAGAGATTATAATTTATTTTCAAGATTTATTTGTAAAGGTCATGATCTAATGTTTTTTTTTTTTACAAAAAAGAGTTTTAATTGATGTGAAATATGTATTTAAAAAAAGGTACTACTTATTTCAAATTTTCATTGATTTTGAATTCTTTTGATTTTTTCCTTTTTCTTATATTATCTTTGCATGTTTATTTCTTGGCAAGAGACTTTTTATTTGAGAAAAAATGTTTATTGAGTCTTAGACAAATATGTAAAATTTAAATTTAAATTAGTATAAATCATTTTAAAAAATAAATGATGAGTAGGATGAAACGAGTACCTGTTGATTCGACCATCTCTTAGCAAGTATTCGATAACCGAATACCCGCTGACATGTAAGGATCTAAGGTCAGAAAATGATTAATGTGCGATGTATAGAACTAATCAACCAAATGTGCGAATCAACCAAATGGTGCACAACGCGAGTATCCGATTCGTGCCCACCCTTACATTTACCAATACAATAACAATGAAAAGCCAGACATGTTTGTAAACCAGACATGTCTTCAGCTGTTACTTTGATTTAAGCTTAAACAAGTGCACAATCACAAAAGAAACATAATCTTCCGAAAACAAAAGAAAAGGTGGTGAAGTTGGGGGAAGTTCCTCCATCACGCCGTAGCGGAGCCAATAATGGACTGGGGGGCAGTCAACCCCAAATTCCGAAGTCTTTCTTTCAGCCCTGAAAAAGTTTTGAAAATTTTAAGCAAAAGTCCTTAGGCCAGATCAAGATTTTGCCAAAATTTTATTGCCCCCGCCCCCACCTAAGCTTCTCCTTTTAGACAAAATTGAGCTCTTACTCATCTTTCAATATTTTTGACCTAGCTTCATATGTATGACATGACATGTAATACCTAATTCTGAATGGTTTACATAACTACAGAGGGAGCCATTTCATGACAGGAATCAAATATCTTCTCCACTAATCCAAGGGTGAAATGTATCTTTGTAGCATTTGAGGAATCAAAATATGCCGCACACACATTTTGCTTCACCAAATTATGTACCCCTAAGATTAAAGATACACAGAACTTTGTTAACACTGCTCACACTTTTCCTCATGAATGAGCTCATGCCAATCATTACATCCAACCTATATAATAGGTTGACCCCTAAGCCATATTCGTTAGATGACCAAAATAAAGGGCAAAATTATCTGAATTTTCCTATCAATGTATAATACCTTAAGAGAGCTTTCCCAATTCCCATGTACTGTCACACGCACGCTTGCCCCATACCAACTCGCTAATTATGAAACTTTCTATTTGTCAGCAATCACTTGAACAAGTGTTTTGCCATGACCGTTATTGCAATCCCTTTGCATGTCATTACCATCTTCATTCTGCAAAAGAAAGCAAAAGAAAACTAAATGCGGTAGCCAAACTAACAATCATATAGGGTATTCGAAGTTTATCAACAACAATTAAGCGATAAATGGTGTTTAATGAATAAAAGTTACCAAACAAACTTAATCAATTCATATCTTATGTTAACAAACCTTTTCCTTCCAATCAAGTTGCGTACTTTATTCTGTACACAAACTACAACAGTTTAACATTTTAAGTAAGACGTGCACTTGCATGAGTCCATCATCTTTGCATCCCTTTTATTAGTTCAGGGGGGAGGACCGATCTCTTATCAAATGCAAAATGACTAACTCCGATTGTGCATGTCACCATGTTCTCGCATTTTTTACTGCCCTACTTGAATGAATTGCATCATTCACTGTTTGCATGCTTGGCCATAAGAAAGTCAAGGAGCCAACTCAAATGTGAAGGTGTAGGAACATATTATTCCCAAATACGAGAACATTTTTCTATATAATTGATTGGCATTAAAAAAATGAGAAAGATTGAAAATGTAAAACCAGGGGGACAAAATTGCGTAAATTTTCTCCAGCGAGAAGCACAAAGTGCATAAATTCCAAGACTAAAATAGTTGGAAGATATATATAGCATTTAAACCTCGTGCATCAACTACAGATTAACAACAGTAAAAGATCCTCCACTTGAAGCCTCACAAAAAATAGGTATATAAATGCTTTTTTCCCAGGGGCAATCCCTATATTTTGATAATGACTATTTTAAAAAAAATTTAATCGTAATATGTTTCACACACTCAGACATCCCTACATAGAGAAGACCCATCAGATCACAAAAACAGGTAGGTAGCAAGCAAATTCACCTTGAGTGTCTCTCCAATGGAGAAGCAGAGTCCATATATTACAGGCTTTATTTGCCCCACCACAACAATCTTTGTTTGGGTGACACTTCATTTAGCACTAATAATGGGAAGAAAACAAACACTAGTTCTAATCCTTCCAAGATTACTAAATAAGATGAAAATTTGGATCATCCACCCGGTAAAGGCATTTTTGTTACCTACTAGCTTGATTCAGATATGCCAACATTTCATTTAAGGGTACGAGGGTTAAGACCAAGAAAATGCAAAAAATCAACATAAAATTTTTGATTCTTTAATGAGAAATTTAAGCACTGTGACTACGTATGCAATTCAAAAATCACTAAACACTTGAATCAGACGACGACGACAAAAACCATTCAAATAGGCTAACAAAATACAACTGTATAAAAAGTGCAGAACTACAGTATTGAGATGCAAAGGCAAGATAATGAATATACCCTTCTAGTGAGGCCTTGAGCTGACATGAACTCATAGAACTTGCGCATCAGCATTTCTTCCTCTACCTACAATGAACATCATCATTTAGCATCTCAAATTATTTTCAAACCAGGGAGCTAAATCAACATACCACTAGCAAATTAAAATTTAAGTGAAATAACATAAGTAGAAATAATTTTGAAGATGATAGATCCAATTCATGTTTGAGGTGTAATGGTCCATACATTTCGGAGGAAGCGTGTATGAGATCTTTCATGGACCAATTTAACTATGGTCCATGGTCACAATCGTCCTTTGCTCTTTTCCCTCCTCCCCTGCCCCCACCCCGGCCCATGCTCATCCAAGTCAAGGGGGCATGGCCGAGGTAATAGCAATCCAAATGTTACACTAAAATGCATAAAAATCCACATATACAACATAGATATCCTTCATTTTAGAAGCCTTCCCTTCTTTATTTGATAAATACAGCTATTGCGCTAACCCTTCTTAATTTAATTAATTCAGACCCTGTCTAAGAAGGAAAAAGGACAGAGAAAAGATTCCTACAGTAGTCATCAAAAAGTTTGAAAACTCTCGTGCATTAACATAAGAAACCACAAAACGGAGATCAAGATGAAAAAGGTAGACCTGGAGTTTATGCAGTTCATCCAGCATTGACCTGTGGGCATCAGTAAGGAGCTCATTCTGCTTATCCAAATGCCTACAGAAAAATTGAATTAGACAGCATATCATTGAGCCAATAAACCTGTGCAACACAAACTCTAATAACAAGGAGAGACAACTTTTTATTAGTTTGTGAGTGATTTAGTATGCTTTGTGATAAAAAACCATCAAGCTTTTAGCAGGAATTACCTTAGCATTTCTCCAGCATATCTAGGGTCCATTCCCTTAAAATATTCAATTGAGAGGTGTATGGATTTGCACAAACCTCACTAGCTCCAAGGAGAAACCTGAATGTTCAAAAGAGAATCTTAGTTTAAAAGATTTAATAAGCTTTCAATAGAGAAATGAAATGCAAAACCAAATGTACGAAAAGTTGTCAAGTATTCCAGTGACAGAAAAGTTCTATAGCCTCTATTGACAGCGGGGAATGAGAAGCAACTTCAAGCTTCCATCATCCACAAATGACCATATCAAGACAGGGAAATCTTCGTAAAAATCAATAGGACTAAGACTAAACCTTAATTGCTTATCCTCCAGCCCCACAGATAGATTCAAGATACATCATTCATATTTGAATCATATGTGTAATGCTTGAGCCTAAAGACTGACCTTTGCAATGATCATTACTGTGTCAGAATCAGCAGATGGTTGTCGCAGACATAAGCCCAAAACAAAGTTTTGACCACAAAAGGACATTAGTAGACTAGTAGAGGGGAGACCATCCAACCACTAAAATTGTAGGTTCAAGGCAGCCTACACAAAACATAAGTCTAGTGATATTCTGTCACGACTTCATAAAATACCGGAAGGAAGCTTTACCCCTACACATTCACCATGAGCAAAGTTCATTCTACTCAGTTCGTTTCCCACATTTGATTGCCAAGGACGAACACTCAATTATCTGGACAAACGATTTATCCACCTTTTAAACATTAAAGCATCCGATTCTCTTTCTGGTAAACTTTTTTCTTTCTTTTCTATTTTCCTTACAGATGCAAGTGCCACAAGGCTCAATATTGACTCGAACCTTATCCTAACTGCAAAGTTCCATATTGTCCTACAAGAATTGCTAGCACCAAATGAATTAGTAGATGTAGTAAAGGAAAACACTTAACTTAGGTGGAGCAAAGCAAATCATGAAAATATTTTGCTACATATTCTCTTCTAGTATAATTACTTTGTTTATCTGAATTCTTCATAAGCAACTTTAATGACAATTCTTGTTAGTATTTTGATTTCGTAGCACAGAGCCGTCGAATTCTTGTTTCATATAAGAGGGAGAACCATCATCATACTGCATCAATAGCTGTTGGATAATAATATCACAAGGACAATTGTTAGGAAAAAAATATAAACTGAAAAAAGAAATTAATTGTTAATCAAACACAAGACTGCGGAAAATTGGAATTGCATAATCAGAGCAAACCCAAAACAACAAACAGCAGAGAAGTCAATTTCTAAAACACAAATTAAAAATCTGGAAAATAGCACCTAACCCATTGAAGCGTATGTATATACAAAACAAGAAGACAGAGTTTTTTTTTTTTTAGTATAATTTTTAATTTTGAAATAAAAGACCTGGGTTCTCTAGTGACGGTATTGAAACCAAGGAGTCTGGTGGCCAAGAAAATTCACAATGAGAAGAAGCTCATGTAAGCTGCCAGAGCGATTTACAATTAGTGCTAGATTCCGCTGTGAAGAAGGGTAAAGGAAAGGGTACGCGTGCTGCCAAAAGTCCACGTCGGCCATAATTTTTTTTTTTTTTTTTAGGTTGGCTGACACAAATTAAAAAATAATTTAAAAAAGAGATTTTTTAGCTAAATCACCAAACCCTAGGATATTTGGTCGCTAAATTAATTATTGATTGTTAGTTTTTAAATAATAAACTATTTTGTTTATGTTTGAAACAATTTTTCCTCTTTCTAGAGCAAACAAACGTTTAAGATATATTTTTTTTTCTACGTTTGAAAAATTGTGAAAGAATTTTTTTTAATTTCATATGAAAAAAAAAATTAGAATTGTTTGGCTTTATTCAACTTATATTTTATGTTGCTAATTACATTGGTAACGAATGAAAAATTTTAGAATAAATGTCTATAAGCTAGCATTAATCACATATTATGATTGGAGTATTTTGATAACACAAAAAAGTCAAAATCTCACATAAACATGCAAATAAATTACCATAAACATGTTGTGTCCTACAAATTAATTTAAGGCAACTAAGTCAAATTTATGGAGATTGTATTTCATAGATGACTATATCAAATATGGAAAAAAAAACATTTTATAATATCTAAAAAGTTTGAATTTTGTGACAAAAATAATATAGTTTACCATCATATTCATAAACCTATCAACTAGAGATTGAAAAATAATAATTTATCATATAGTTAGCTATCTAGATTTCAATTATTTGATTGAATTTAGTAAACAGATTTTCTTACGTCCCATTGTGAGCCCTAGTGTAAATATCGTTAGGATTGAATACCACAATGGATCTTCTATCTCATTCTTTGTGTCACTTTCTGTTTCACTTTTTTATTATATTACTATTTTTTTCATAAATATCATATTTTAATTCTCTTTTGTTTTCTTAAAATCTAATAACTATTAATTGAGTAAAAAATAAATACAACAGTCTCAAAAAACTTTTTATGTATTACTTAGTCAATACTTGTTGCATTTTAAGGAAACAAAAGAGAATTAAAATACGGTATGTATGAAGAAAATATAAAAATATAATAAAAATGAGACAAATAGTATAATAGAGAAGAAGACAAAATATCCGTTGCTGTCGAATATTAAGTGGGTTGATTTGAGTACAATTCAAGCTCTCCATTTTAACATTTTCCAAAATTTCAACCTTTTAAGATGGTTATACACTTTACAATTGTAGTTTGGTACACCGGGCTAATTAATGTGAATTGAATCAAAAAAAGGCATTACAATTCGAGGTAACAAGGCCTAAGAATTGCAACAGATTTACTAACTTTACCAAGCGAGTTTATTCATGTACTTGGGCATAAAGTAACTGAGTTAGACGCACACACAACACAGCCTTCTGTGTCCCAGTCCAATTATATTTATGAGTAGTAGTACTAGAAATGATCTGGCTGTGCCAATGCGCAATTTTTTTGTGTAAAAAATATTGAAAAATTCCCTATAACTCTCATTTTTAAAATTAATAGAACAAGGAAGATCGTAATTGTCACCATGTTGAGAAACCATGGGTTTGTTTGGATTGTAAGTTATTTGGGATATTTTTTAGGTTACTTTTTAAGATCGCATAAATATGAAATAGGCGTTTGGATAGTAAGTAAATCGTGTAAATTAGCATTTGGACAGGTGCTCATTATTGAATTTAAGCAGGTGACTTTGACTTTTCAAATTTTGACTTTGACTTCGAAAATTTTGACACAGTACTATGTTTACGCTAAACCAATTGCATACTTAATACACAAACGGTACAGATTAATTTAGAAGTTGGAAATCGAGGGCATTTTAAGTACACTCTACACATGGGAAAATAAATTTTAGGGACATTTACAATCCTTTGTAATGCGATGAACACCTAACGGCGGCGTCGCCCCCGTGCTGCGTACATTTGAGTCGCTATGTAGTCTCGTTTAGCTTTCCATTCTGCCAGCTCTGCAGGAGATACATTTAATGCGAACGGTTGAGGTACTAGCCCGCCTATTTCTGGCTCTTCATTTAAGTGCACGTCTTCTGATTCAAACCGTTGAAAATGGGCATCTTCTGGTTGGTGCATCCTTAAAAAGTTGTGCAACGCACAACAAGCAATGACTATACTGATTTGAGTGCTCATATAGAAATTATCTACCGGACCCTTTAACCATTTGAATCTTTTCTTAAGCACACCGAATGTGCGCTCAATGACATTGCGAAGTTGCGAATGTCGAGTATTGAACAAGGTCTTTGCCGGAGATTCGGACCCCACGTTCTTATACGGGGGCATGAAACCAGGAGCATTCCTGTATGCCGCATCAACTAAGTAGTACTGGCCTAATTGACAAAGTTATTCTAATTAATAAACGCGATAAAAAATAAGAGTTGTGGTAATAAAGCGTAGCACATGCTTGACTTGAAATATTGGACCCATCACTTACCAGGTTGCGGCAGTGGAAAATCGGACGGATATGCTAATGCTGAGTCCAACACTCGCGCATCGTGTGCACTTCCCTCCCATCCAGCATACACATAGATGAAGCGCATGTCATGGTCACAAACTGCCATAACATTCTGTGATTGCCACCCGTGCCGATTTGTATATGCCATTTGCTCGCCTGTCGGAGGACAAGCTGAGATGTGGGTGCCATTCATCGCTCCCACGGCATCCTAATATGTGTAAAAAATATGTAATCAACTTTCTAGAATCGTCTTACGTTAGAGTCACCAAAAATCAGATGTTCTTTCCACATTACCTTGAACCATGGATAAAAATTAGTTGAGTTTGCAATTCGTGGATGAACTGCAGTCTGGTCACTCGGTCGTATTATTTCAGTTGCAAATAGACACAGGCCTCGGAGCACCTTTTTTATATTTCGATTAATCGTCTCGATGGATCGATCAAAAATAGTCCCCAACACACGGTGCGTATGCTTGTGGCTGACCAACATTAAAGTCATAGCAAGCGCCTCCTGTATGGGCACGCGTTGTTGGTAATTGTGTGGAACGTACTGTCTCTCGACAAGGATATTGGACAGTAGCAAGAAATTATCAACCGTGATACGCATGTTGTCTATTGAGCGTCTATGATGGCCGTAGAGTACGCGTTCCACCCACTGCCTATCTGTGAATGAACCATCATGTTGCAGAAGTGGTTGATTATTATCCACGTGTGCAAGTGACGGATGCATTAACATTAACGAGGCACTCATAAGAATTAAGGCCTCATCTTCCTCATCTTGCCTCATGCGGTCCGCATTGCATCCTCTAGCACCATGGCGGTTGTTCCAGGCCATGATAAGAGTATAGATCTGTATATATTTTTACATAAGCGTGTTCGTATGTGTATAACCAATTCCATAAATGTGTTAATACACGTGTTAATGGAAATGTCAGGAATCTAGACAATTTTATGGCTTTAAATGTATTTATGTAATTGGTCAGACATGTCCCATTAGAGTCTTCATCATTCTCTCAAACCAATTACGAAAACTAGCACATGCTTTATGAAGTATAAATTAGCAATATGACTTTTAAATAGAATACTTAGCAATATGACTTTTATAGCACGTATTTGACAATATGACTTTTAATATAAATATATTGTAATCTACTATTTTTGTATATTATTATAAAGGGTAAAAAACAAAAAAGCCCCCTGTGATAAGTCTAATACACAGAAAAGCCCCCTATGGTTTCAAAATATACAATACGACACCTCATACTTTGAACTAAATTATAAAGGTGACGGAATCCGTTAAACTTAACGGAAATGACTTATTGGAACCTAAAAATTTTTTTTTATGACAAGTTTTTATCAAATATACCTATTCTACCCCTTAATCCTCAATTCTCTCTACTTAGAGACTAAAACAAATGATTTTTTTGAGCTGTCTTTTGCTTATTTATATCAGTGCATTTTGGTCATTTTGTCCATTTCCGTTAAGTTTAACGGATTCCGTTACCTTTACAATTTAGTTCAAAGCATGAGGGGTCGTGTTGTATATTTTGAAACCATGGGGGGCTTTTCTATGTATTAGGTTAACCACATGGGGCTTTTTTGTTTTTTACCCTATTATAAATATATATAATTATAAATGAATAAATTAATATATTTGTGATTTAAAATTTATATATTTTTATATAAATATACATTTATGCATTTATAATAATAATTATTATAAATAAATATATTTATTTACTTATATAAAACTCTTATAAATATATTATAATTGTATTATATTATCTATTACTATAATACATAATATAAATATATTTTTTTGAGTATAAATAAATTATATAAGGGTCAATATTACTATAAATGTATAAATTATAAATGAATATATTATATAAGTAATTTTGGGGTGCAACAAAAAATGGAAGAAAAGGAGCATATGGATATGCATGCATAAATAATTATGTTGGGCCAAGTGTAGCTCAAAGCCCAGTAAACAGTTGCAGTTTTTTTGTAGATTGAAGCTCCTTGACAACCTGAGGATCCAGAAGCACCATAACTCCTGCTGCCTTCAGGCTCAAGCACCACATATTTGCTGGTGCCAAAAAATGATTATTGTTTTTCGATTCTCTCTATCTTGGATTAGGAAGGAAAAAGAAGGGATCCAGCCCAAATTCTCAAATCTATGCCGGCCTAAACTAAAGTGCCACTCTTTCGTCTTATAATTCTTTCATTTATCTCTACAGACATGGGGCTTTAGAATCATTCATATATACACGCTGCATCACGCTTTTGGTAGTACAGCAACCCTTTTCGCGGCCAATTCTGCTAAAGCAAACCACGCTTTACTATTTCTACTTTGTATCAAAAACAAATCAATTTTAACAATTTAGTACCTTATCCCTTCCTTTGGTGACACATTTTTCAAGTCAGTTGAATTATATTTTTGTTTACTATTTGGTAAATAAGATTTCAGCATACATTTGTTCACTATAATTTTTGTTCTACAATTTAGGGATACCGAAGATTTTTAATTCGAAAGCAACTATCAAAATTTACTGATATTCAATCAATTTAAGCAATGTGTTACAAATATTAATCAAAGTCTACTCAAATGCTAAGATTGATAGTTTAGTATAGGGAAAAATTGCAATTAACCCTTAAAATTATATTGAATTAGTAGTACTAAAATGATAGGTGGCAATCATTAGAGAAGTTCTTGGCAGAAAACGTCAAGTTTCATGAAATACTCATCATCTTAAGAACCTTTTGTAATTCCAATACCATACATCATCCAAGCTCAGATCAATTTAAACAGAATAATAATAATAATAATATTATCTCTCTCTCTACAAATACATACGCATATATAAGTATACACATTTATTATCTTTCAATTTTTGTAAAATTTTATTCTTCATAACATATAAGTTTTTTATTTTTTATATATTTTTTTACTACTTTTACGAGTGTATACACATTTGTTGTGTATGTTAATATAAATGTAATTAATATGTATAAATGTATATTTAATATTATGTATATTAATATAAATATAAAAATGCATTACGTGAGAGTATATAAAACAACAATCCAGGCGAAACTAATTCCAGTCCGTACTATCTCAAAAAACATATCTCACCAGGTTACTTCAATTCGTAACACCTCAAAATATTTATTATCACTTTGAAGCGGTAAAATATGATGAACGATTACTTTCCAAATAACTCGTACAATGCATTAAGTAAGAGTATAAACGGCTACCATACAAAAGATACAAATACCACAGAAATTGAATTTAGATTGCAATTTTATAACTGAAAACATCTGTCTACTATTTACCTCGCTTCCACTAGCACGCACGTAGCTTCCGGTTGCCACACGCACACAGCTACCACGTTAACAATTCTCGACAAGGCCGCCACTTCGTCTTGACGCTCTGTCTTCTATCCTCTTCGTTCTTTTTTTTGGCGTAGAGAATTGCAGGCCAATTCTTATTGTAGAGAATTGCACTTCTTAAATGTATTTATTGCGGGGGATGGCTGATCTGCATAGGAGTTTTTAGAGAACTTCCACCACAATTTCCACTTTGTCGTTTCATGAGATATTACATGCAATTGGAATGCTTTAAAGCACATGTATTTCCGCAATTTATGGTCCTCGTCTGACGACACGACACATCCCTGAAAATTGAAAGAGGAAACATACGGAAAAGTTAACTTTACAGACATTTTTTATTGGCCATGTAAAAGTAGTCACAAACGCACAAATCCATGTGCTTGTCCTTCAATTGCAGTAGTCCTCTGTCTTCTGTTTCTTAAATTTTTTGGTTTCTTTCCAGGGCTTTCCCTTTGAATTTTTTTATAGGAAAATTAGAGAAGTTTCTTCTTACTCCAGTTCTTCTCCTTATATACATGAAGGCTCTCTATTTTTCTCAACCGGGGGATTGCCAACTTTCATAAGTTGGTTAAAATACCTTTTTATTGCCATGAATTTCCTCGCATGTGTATCTTTTTATATGCACTACTACTCTTTTAGTGCTTACTGACAAAAAACTTTTAGAGTGTTTAGTACTAACTAAACTAAACAACTCTTTTAGGACTAACTAATATACTTGTGATAAATTATTGGATTGGTCTCAAAATTTTGCACTAAATTGCACAATACCGCTGGTTTAGTTTTGGTTCCGGTTTAATCAATTGGCGATGGATGGATTTTGACCCGGCAGACTTAAAAAGCAACTCGATTCGCAGTAAGTAAAAGTGACCTTGCGACGGTACAATAAAACACGTATTTCTCCTCTACCATTTTCAGCAAACGAATTAGGACAAGGAGGAAATGTATGGTTAAGCTGAGGGCGTGTCCTTCACCAACTGGTTCAAATGGGACCATCAAACTTCAAACCATATGCTGAAAAGAAAAGGAGACCATTGAACAATAAATCTCTACAAGATTGTGCAGATCAGATGTTGGTTGTGGTTGACTACAAATTGGATACAAAAATACATATTAAACTCACTCGTAAATTGGAAGCATTGAGCATGATATAAGAAATTATCTCAACTTTTGGAAGTAATAGGTACTCATTTTTCTTCATTCAAAAGAATTTCACACGTACAAAGCAATAAGGAGGAATATGAGAAGTGTAATGACAATTACTTATCACAAATGTTATGCACATATACTTTCCAAACGCTTCCTGTTATGTCTAAATCAGTCAGCACCAAAAAAGGAAACTTGAGCTACTGGTTTCACCATAAATAAGTCCTCCAAACATTAAAAGCAATAATAATAATCTTTTCAAAAACAGAAGTTTGACGCTGCTCAATGCCAACCAAGTTAACTTCTATCAAAAGATCATAACTTATGCTTGAGAGCCATTTCCTTCAATTCCCAAGACAAATCACAAGGAGAAAAGGAACAATGAACAGCCAGGCATTAACTAATCCTTGACAGATTTAAAAAACATCTCAGAGCCCCAGACTACAGACGAATACCTCTCTCCACATGCCTTGCAATCAGATTCATGGCGTAAGTGCTCCAAACATGCCCTTTATGACCTGCAAAAAATTGGGCAGGTGAGTTCCACGCTAAGGCACTTCAACTGTAAGAACTAAAAAAATATCACCTGCTAGACATAAATGACATACGCGTTGTCGGCAACATCAATGTGAAGATGGCTGGAAGCAACTTGATCAAGGAAAACAATCTAAGACGCTTAATATGCTTCATGAGAAGTTAATGAAATTAGCATCAAGGACAAGCAAGTGTTATGCACAATCACGAAGAAACAAATTACACATAATTATTGGGAACCAAATATCTCTAATAAAAAATGGACAAGTAATCCACAAACAACCACGTTATACAAGTACAATCATCCACAATGTACTTTAATAGTACAAACATTCCACATAATTGGCATGCCACATAAAGTGTTCTTAGGCCAAGCCTTTTTCCTTCATCAACTTGAGGATGTAGCCGTAGCGATCGGCTGCAGAAGCTCTAAGAAAAATAATCTTTTCACCCTCGTTCTCATATTTGGCATAGTGACAGTTAGCTTCAAGTCTCCACGCGTCCGGAATTTCCATTGAGGTGATCACATCCTGGCACTGCATTATGCCGTAGACGGAGTCGAACTCCGACCTACTCCGTCTGTCGTCAAGAACGAAGTCGGTGTAATTCCCGATCTTGCTTATAGCATCCTCAAGACCAGTAGATGATCGTGTCGATTTTGAACCTCTACTCCCTTCAGGTTCACCACTGGTTCCTAGGCTTGAGGCTGACCGTTTTCCTCCAACTGCACCAGGAACTGGGGGAACATAGTAGACGTCGTCGTCATCCTCAACTGCTGTTACGTTCACCGGAGTAGGCACCCTCGAACTAGAGGCTTTACCTTTTCCCTTCCGATTTTTAGCAGCAGTGTTGGACCGTTCTCGGCGAGGCGGTTCCGATGGAACTACCTCGCTTGCAGACTGGGCACGGCTGCCTGTGGCATGTCTTCCAAGCAGTAAAGGTGTCAACCGATCGTACCAGTAGCATGAATTCTCTTTTTTGAAGTCAACGTACGAGGCATTGGTCTGGTGAAATGCAAATATGAAGTCAGCACACAGGAATTGATAGTGTACAAGGAAAATATTTTATAAGATTCGAGTTATTTTAACAAGGAAAATGGTAATTCAATTAACTTTGTCGATAGCTAATATTTCTGTATATTAAACAAAGAGTTGTGAATGACAAATCACCAGCAGCTAAGCCGAGCAATTTTCACATTTTGCAGTCAAATAATCCAATCAAAGCTAATCCATTTAATCTCAATGCCCAGAAAAGAATGGTCAACTAAGCGAAGGATAATCCAACTTCAAGTAAATCATATCATGGAAACAAAGAACCCAGATTTATAAATTTACTCACTAATGCTGCCTTGATTTGCTACTATTACATCTTACTTCCAATATAACCCATACAGAGAGGATAAAAGAATCCAAAGCCACACCTGATTACTTTGTGAAGAAACAGAAAACACAACCAAGCCTCCAAAACACACTCGTAAAAAAGCAAATTCAGCAAGAAAGACTTAAAATGAGGATGAATAAAAAAAAGAAACAACTTTTTTCATCGACAATGATCAGAATTTCAATAAGTGGAGCCATAAAAACCAAAATCAACCAAATAATCAGCATCCCATTTCACCAATTGAAGGAAATGCACTAATCGACAAGTCAAATTCATCGAAAAAAGCACATCAAGAAAGGAGAAAAGAAAGAACATGAAAGATTAGATAAAAAAAGGTTGGCACTGCAGCTGTCTATGCAAAAAAAAAAACAATTTAAACGAGAGTAAAATAGCAAAGATGTGTGGATATCAAATTGGGATGTGCAGATAGAGGTAGGACAGTACTAACTCATCACTTTATCAGAAGGCCATTCATTAGTATCATTATAATTGACATCAGCAGTGCAGGCACTGAATAGAATAGAATTGGTCATTTTCAAGTTTCGAATGGCTCAGAAATTTCTTCATATTGCTCTCTAAAGTTCATAGAAGTTCTGCTGCTTCTGGTGTGACTTTGGCGATAAGCTTTGAGAAGCTCATAATGAAATATTCCATGCATCTCTGAAATTTGCTTTCTTGTTTTCTTTGTTTTTTCAAACGTGTCTTTGTATAAGATTTTTAACTCTTGAAATTATTTTACAGATTGAATGTCCAAACAATTATGTGAGTTGTCAAATCAACAAAAGTACAAATGCCATGCCCGAATGCTGGAACTTGGAAGGATTGAGGAAGATCATAGCTGAGGTGAGATATTAAAATTATCTACTCTGCCAATAAATAAACCAGGACAATCCTGATCAAGATTCAACATTCAAAATTCAAAGTTACAGTTGGTAATGGTCCCAACAAGTAACAACCTTTGCAGGAAAAGATCTGCACGGACCATATTAATTGAACAGAGGGACTTTGATTTCAGAAAAGGTTATCCAGAATTGGATATATATATATAACATTTACAAATTTGACTAAACATGTTTAGCAAAATATTCAAGTACTAAATTTTCTCCTATAAACAACTCTTTATTTTTTCCTCCTTTGTACTTTACAACAAATACAAGACACCAAATTTAGTCTCAACTAAAAGGCATCAAAGCAACTAAAAGGCACCAAATTTTAATTAAAGCAGGCCTGTTAAATTCTTGAGACTAAGGATAAATTCTTGCGAGGATAGGCCCATGCAGTTATGAAAAGGGATGTTATAGATGGAACAAATAAATTGTTTAACTTTTGAGTTTCATGAAAAGGGATGTAACCCGAGTTGGATCCGAATTCATTGAAGCTGTAATTTTTTTTAAGTGAAAATTTCATGCGCTTACTGAAAACTCTAAATATTCAAGTTATTTTAACAAGGAAAATACTTATATTATTCAGGAACCTCCCCTTATAACTCTTTATAACCCAAATCTAGTTCTATTCAGAATTGAATATGTAGTTGTGCACCAAATTACAGGTTCTTTTCATCATTCAATCTAATAAGGTAATTGTAATGACTGAGCTACAAGATTAACTCATCAAAAGACTTCGAGGATTGAAAATAAGACGGAATAACAAGTGGAGTCAGCATATAAAAATTGATTAAGTCACCGGAAAATCAAGGATGAAAAGGCATCAAGGATTAGACACAAGTGAGAATAACAAGTGCAGTTTAAACAAGATTGAGTGCTCAGATTTTAGTTCAACAGGGAATCTGAAGTCACCTTTCAAATCTGAAGTACAAAGAAATTCAATTAACAGAAGTCAAGGAAGCGACAAGTCCATACCTGCTCCAAGTTGGCCCAATGTTCATCATCAGCAGTGAAACAGTAGCTGTCCTCACTCCACCCAACCCCGGTCTCTGTTTTTGATGAAATCCCACGCAGATTGCAGAACAGGTCCCATTTCTTCTTGATGTGATAGAATCTGGTCTGCAATTGCTGGCCAGTCACAGTCATTATGTCATTGCTCGCCAAATGGGCTGCCAACATGTCGTAGTTGGTCTCTAGCGACTTCCTGTTGTCCCAAACGTTATTTTCCCGAAAACTGACGTAGGCTGTGAGGAAAGCTTCATCCATTGCATCAGTCCAGTGTATCCTAGAAGCCATTTGCTAAGTTTGATGGGGAAAAACAGTTAGCAGTGGACTGAGATAACAGAAATTGAATTAAAGTGGTTTGGAAACAGATCTGGACAATCAATAGTGAAAGCAAAAACAGGTGCAGAAGGAACTCAACGAAGGCACTTGCCTCAAAATAGACCTCAAGGCACTTGATGAAGTTGTTGGATGCAGTTGACGAACGGGTAGAGCAATCGGACGTACAGCTAACAGGTGAGGCTTTAAAATTCGAACAAAAAGTATTATTAACCAATGAATATGCTGCGAAAATTACTTTCTAATACAGCGTAGAAAGAACATACAATCGCAAGAAGGCTTCTTCCTCTTCTCAGCGGTCATAACCGAAGAGAGAACTGCCTCAGAACAATCGAAATGGCAGCAGCTGGACAGTAAAATTATTAACTCATTGCAAAAAATATGCATCCAAACAGCAAATGGGAGTTTGCATCCAAACAAATTCCCAGCGTGTTAGCTTTCAAATTCCATTGATCAACAAAAAATCCCATGCTTCTGTTAATTCTGGAAATTAGCAGCCCACAATAATACATGTTTTTAACTCCTAACAATAACATTATGAGCTAATTGACATGTATCTAACCTCATCAAATGAGACTTACAACAGAACCAAAAGTTATGAATTCAAGCATCTATAACTGTGCAGGATTATGTATTCCGTATAATCTGATACAATTTCTTTGTTGAAAAGGCACAAATCCTAGTCCTTTTTTTTTTCTTTTGTTCTGGGTCAGACTCAAAATGTAAAGATTCTTTTCTCTGGGCTACTCATGTAAACTTTTGTTTTCAAGTATATGTCCAATTTTAATTCTTCTTCAAAACCATTTTTTCATGGCCTTCATATACTGTCTGAGTTATACATTTATGAAGTAGCATCCCATTAAACAACTTATACTACGTTAAAGTATGAGTTTATTATTCAATAATAAACATGAATGGTCAATGCCAAGGACAAGTAACTTGCTGCTAACTTCAGAGTATTAATCCAGGGACTCGTTGCCTCATTATCAGTAATGTTTTGCATATTACTGCCTTGGGCATCCAGACGCTTAAACATTTAACTTTAAATACTTTATAAATTTTACAGCAGACCGGTATATTTTGCTTTTATGTTTCCTATCACACTTGTCCAATCCTTGTGCGTTATGAGGCAAACCTTTTTAATTGGAAAGAAAGCAAAAGAAACCATGAAAAAAGCACCAAAACTGATTGCCAAAGGCCAATGCAACTAAGCAGTGAAAATCCCTTGTATTTTTTGGTAAAACTTATTAAACAACTTCTGTCCATCTTTTTATTTTCCCCATTAAATTTTTTGTTTCCATGATAAGAAAAAAGCCCAAAGACAATAAATCTCCTTGCTTGCAATATATCCAGTTAATCCAGTTTTAATGCTCATAACCTCCCAATTTGAAAGGCCAGAGCAGCTTTATTCCACCATTCATTCAGATTCGGGTTCAATTAATCCTAAGTAGATTTTAATCTACCATAAACGAAATCTACTCTTCGCACACACCCAACACAAAATCAGGTGTCCAAGGGAGATAATCAGCTGATGAAGCCGTGGACAACTAGAAAGACAGATCAAGGCAGGTTTATGGAATGTAAATTGCAGCTAAATCCAAAAATTCGAGGGAATTGTACCTGCCGCAGTAGATAGGGAGAACGTGGAATGGCCTCGGAGCAAGAAATTCCGCTTGGGTGTTGGTAGCGTCGACCGCGGCAGGGTGAAATGCGACACCTTCAGATTCAAAACGCAGTCAAGGATCTTGTTTGCCGGACGTCTCTGCAAGCTGGGTTTTATTGCAGCTGTCTTTCCCGTCTGTTGGTAGATGAAAATGGTGAAGAGAGGCCCGAACAGAGGAGCACTTCTAGCCTTTGTGCTGTGTTCAGGAGTAAATGCCTTTACTGTGGCTTTACTCCTCAACCAACGGTCATTTTTATTGCAGGTTTCCGTCAAAATGCAGTTGCCACGTGAGGGAATGAATTGTTGCATGACTTTAGTGCAAAAGGCTGCACTAAGGAATCCAATGTCGGAAGTCTACAGTAAATAACCCCACCACTTTTATTTACACAGTACAAACGCTAATTTCTTAAAATTTCAAATAACCCACCAATTATGCTTTCCAAACACTGCCCATGTTCATGAGCAAACTATTATAGCAGTAGGGTAATTAAAGCAATGTCCATGTCCATGTGCAAAACTAGAGAAACTAATATAACAAGGAAGCTGCAAAATAATTGAAGATTGAGGTATGTTAAAAGTCTCTGTACCCCCAAGTTAGGATCCGTCCATTGAACAATCCCCTTTCAATGAACCAAGGTATGGAACTCAGAAGTGCTTATTTGTGCCAGGAATTAATCAGTGCATGACCAGTTCCTAAAACCAAAATTTAAGCAGAAACCAAATTATATCAAACAAATCGTGATTTGAGTGCAGATTCTACTTGTTGAGCCCCATAACATGTGAAAAATTAGAACCAAGACAGTAGAAGCTGGGGAAATACTCTTTAACTATGATAGTCACTAACATGACAATGCAGTAAAAGTAAAAAACAATCGACAAAATTAATGTTTCTAGGTCTATCAAAGTATTATTTCCAATGAAATTTAAAGATAGTTCGAGCCATTGCAAGACATTAAAGGATCATTCAGCATACAAACACAAAGGGAAAAGTAAAATCATTTTTGTTTAGGACCAAACAGTAAGCTAAAGAACATCTCTCAAATCATCTAATACTCCATAACAATGGGACACGTAAATTTTCAGAAAACTAAACCAGTGTAGCGGTAAAGCTACCTTTAGAAGCAAATCATCAAACACAAAGCATGCTACTATTGTAAGAAATGATCACACACCTTAGACACTGGATGTTTACTTTGTTGTGCTTCTTCTTGATTCTTTCAAACTTACAAAACAATCAATAATAAAAAAAACAAACATTTCTGCTAGGAGGCCAATTTTGGGAAAAAAAAAAGGCTAGAAAAACTCAACAATAAATTCATCAAATGACTGAAAATTGATGCGAAAGTGTGAGTTTTTCTTCGTGTTTTTGGCTAGGAAGGCAAATAGGGGTAGGGAGGGGAGATGTATAGTGCTTTCCCCTCTTTGATTCTCTCCTTTTTCTGGGAAAAAAACAGAATTGCATGGTTGGGAGATGAGACAGTGTACATAGAAGGTAAATCGAAAGGCCAAGCATAAATTGGGGGGGAAATCACTAATTTTTTGGCCAATAAGAATGTTTTTTAAAATATACTTTATTAATATTTCTATGCCTTAAAATACCACATAAAACCAGTAAAGCGCGGCTATATCTTCTTAAGAAGCATAAGCAAAAACTTATCATAAGAGTAAATAGCCAAACATATAGGCACATAAAACTAATATTAAAATATTTAAAATATCGGCCCATATAATATTAACAAAAATTTCAGCAAATTAATGATACAAATCAGAGGTAAACTAACCTGGAATGAACAGAAATTTTACTGCAAAACCTTTTCTATTTTCGGACCAAAGCTGAAAATTAAAAAAAAAAAAATTACTGATCAGTATATATGTCCGTGGTGCAAAAAAATAAAGAAAAAAAGAATGGCAAGAAATGTTTTTACCAGGATGCAAGGGAACAAAAGGCACCAAACCACTAGCGAGGATTTTCCACTTTCCAAACAAATTTCAATTTTGTATGATGCCACGTGTCACAAATTTCAATTGATGATTATTAATCAGGTCACAATTTCATCTTATGATATTTTCTTGAGAATAAAATGAGAAACTAGAAAGGAAAGAGAAAAACCCAAAATTAAAAGAATTGAAAGGCTAAAAAAATTGTATTTTCGAAAAGTGATTTGAATATTTTTTTAATCATTTAAGGAGAAGATAGATCTATGCAATTGCTCTTTTTTAATTTCAATCATTAAGGTGAATATTTTTGTGGGAAAGAGGAAGAATTAAATAAAGAAGAAAGAGAAAAGGAAATAAAAGAAAGGAAAACACGGTAAATGAAAAGTCAAAATAATGCAAGGGCAATTTTGTCCTATAGGGGGTTAAGTGAGCAAAATTAAAGGTTAGGGGGTAAACTGAGAAATAAAGTATACCTTAAGGGGATTAAATGTGATTAACCCTAGAAACTATTTTGGCCTCCTTTTATCCCTGAAGGGCTTAGTGGACATTTAACACTTGGGCAGACAAAAATGCCCATGAATAGTATAGCACTAATTGCCAAAGCAATCAAAACTCAGGGGCTTAGTTGACATTCGCCACAATTTCAACACAAATTTTTTAAAGTCCCCCAGTCTTGTATTGGAAACAATGTGGTGCAAAGTCTTGTATTTTTATATATATGTAAGATAAGATATTTATTCAAGAGAGATGTGAATTTTCATTAAATCATCAAATCGGTTTGTCTAGGTCTTGTGTTGATAACGTCTTGATTTTTTTGTTAGACGGTAATAGTTAGCCTAATCTACTCTTATTCCTATTCGTACTCTAGCCTGCACTATGAAAAGAGAGACCCAATGATTTACAACCCTACGATCTAGACCATGGCTATCAATTCGAGTTATTACTAGTATTGGAATTTTACCTAAAACAAGTAAAATTGGTAAAATCATGATTTCGATCGTATGATTATAAGCTCCTACGATCTTGATATGATCATATTATTTAAAAATATTGTGATAAAAGTTTTAGTATTTTGTCCATAAATTTGTGTAAAAAAATTGGAATTGAATGCCATTTGTCGTGTTGGAAACAATATTTGAAGGGTTTTAAGTTCATGTAAATCTTTCATGCTAATTCCTTACCCACAAAAATTGGCAAACCTTTAAAATTGACCCATGTATTTCATTAGATTAAGAAGATAATGTTTCATAGATTATCATTTAGGGCTATTGTTTGGGGCTTTTATTGTGGTAGATTAGCATGATGAAGACTCTTTGGAACTGAATTGATTATTTTTGTTACACCCAGGTAAGTAAATTTTAACCCAAAATACATGTTGTGTCATAAATTTCTATTCTCATAATTTTCTTCAATTATTTGTTTATTGTATACTAATCTTTTAGTCAAAGATATACTTGAAATATTTTGTTACATATGCAATATTTAGTTACATACACATGATGTTAAATTTAGTTAAATTTTGTTACATACAACAAATGATGTTGTCATCGATAAATATTATCTTCTTAATTATCTTATTAATAAAATACTTAAATGATGTTTAAGTATCTTATTAATAAAATACTTAAATGGTTTATATACATGTAAAGTCAAATTTTCCAACTACCTTGTCCATCAATTATGTTTGGATTTAAAAATTAGAAAAACAAGATTTTTAGTTTGATCACGTGCAATACAATACGTTACATATAGTCCCAAAATTTTTGTTTTGATTTTAGACTACAACAAATTTTTTAGATAGCACAATTTTAACTTTAATTGATAATATTCTATTGACTGCACATGAGTTAAATTATTTATTGCTCTATTTGCGAATTGCAAACCTTAAATTATTAGTATGAGTACTCTTTATGTTTTGTGTAGGATCTATTATTGATTTTATGATCGATTCTGCAAACACAGAAACAATTTTAGATAGGGTTCCAATTTTGAAAACCTTGCTCCCAATTAATTACTCAGCTAATTTTTAACTTTCCCATTTTTCTGTATGCGACGTCGCTTAGGGGCCGTCTGAAACCGTAACACACACGTCCAAATTACCCTCGCCGCAATTCCGTATTAATTTTCGCGTCATCCACGTTCCTGTATACAGAAAATAAGGCAAAAATGAAGGGCAAAATTGTCACTGGAATCTTATATATATTGGTGACGCGTTGGGCAAATCACACGTTGGAATTAAAGGGCAATAAAAAAAAAGGAAAAGAGTAAAGATAAAAAAAGTTGTATAGAAGCTGAGAGAGCTGTTTCCGTTATCCGATTGTCTGTTTTTTCTCCTGCTCTCTCTCTCTCTCTCTCTCCGTCGATATTTTTTCTTTATTGGGGATCAAATTAGGGTTTTTGTTAGCCCTTGAATAACCGAGTCGACTCAGCCATGCATTCTGATTCAATTGCTGCCAACGCTTCCAACATCCCTACGGCTGCCTCTAACGCCAAAGATTTCGCCAAGAAAAAGAGGGTAATTATTATATATATATATATGCGTATGTACATGTATTATGTGTGATTATGAATGTGCGTGCATGCAATCATTTAAACAAATCAGGTGAATTTTTGATTTGCCTGTGTTGATTATTGACTGGATTCGAGCAAATTTTGTTATCGGTTTCTCCTTTTTTCCGTTAATTTTGAAGATTGCATTTATATTGATTTTGGATGCGATTCTGCCAAATTTGTCCATAGTGGTGAATTCCGATTCAATTAAGGAGTATCTATCTTTTGATTATTTATATTGTTTCAAGATTATTTTTTTTTTTGGAGAAAATTGGATGCTTTTAATGGGTTTTTTGTTGCATCCTGTGAACGTTTTTATTTTTTTTCAAGATTATATCTGTATAACGGAATTGAATAATCATTTTAGCTTAATGAATCTTTTTCTTAAACCAAAAAAAAAATTTTTTTTGGTGGGAATTTGTAGGTTAATCGGTCTGCCAAGTTGAAGCAGTGCAAGCTCGATGCTCGTCGTGAGCAGTGGCTCTCTCAAGGTTTGTAAATATATGTCTTTTACATGTAGCTTTCACATCCGGAAGGCTCTTATCTTTTGTACTAAAACCCTAGTAGCGTGCCTGCTATTAGGTTTGAATTCAAAATGAATTGATCTTTTGTTTTTTTTTTTTAATTTTACATCTTTCTGTTGGTAATTGGGATTTATATAGTCAAGAACAAGAGTGGGAAGGAGGAATCAAATGGTGGAACTATTGTTCAGCCAATGGCCACTGCAGGCAATAGGATGGGCAGAGCCATAGAGAAGCTGGAAATAAGGCCAAGGGTGGAGGAAGGGAATGATGGTGGATCCGTACATCATTACAGCGATTCTGAGTCACCCTCAAATAGCCCAATGAGCCACACTGGAAGTGTCCTGGGAGGCAATGACTCCGGTACGAATTTCACTGGGAGCAGTAGCAGCAGCAGTAGTAGCAGCAGTGGTGGATGTTGTTCAGGAAGCATGAGTGAAGAGGATGAAGATGGAGAGGATGGATGCTTGGATGATTGGGAGGCTGTGGCTGATGCTTTGGCTGCTACAGATGAGAAGCAGCAATTGCATATTGGTACAGCTCCTGTGGATAAGAATATTGCCCATTTTGACTCTCAGTCAGATGTAAATCACCAGACAGTTTCTGGTATTGATATTTCGAAAGAAAAGCCAGAGAATGGGGTATCAGTGCAGAGAGCTCCAGTGAATTGCTGTGCATGGAGGCCTGACGATGCTTTTAGACCTCAGAGTTTGCCCAACTTGTCCAAGCAGTACAGTTTCCCAATGAATTCAGATAGGCATTATGGCTGTGGTGGATCTGTCTGGGGTTGCAAGAATGCTGCATCCATACCAAAATCTTGCCCTATCTGCTATGAGGATCTGGACTTCACTGATTCAAGTTTTCTTCCTTGTTCTTGTGGGTTCAGGCTTTGTCTTTTCTGCCACAAGAGGATTCTTGAGGAGGATGGGCGCTGTCCTGGCTGTCGTAAGCAGTATAACTATGATCCTGTTGAGGGGGAGGCAACTCTGGATGGAGGCAGCCTGACATACCGATTGGGTCGTTCTTGTAGCATGATAACGAGGTCTTAGGAAAAGTGTCTATTTCCCTTTAATGTATGCTGCGTCTCCCTCCCTCATGCAGTATCACTCGGCTTTATAATTTTAGACTCTGATTTTAGTAGCGTTAGTTGTTGGTATAGGAGTGATTTTCAAGCACAGGAGTATTAATATGGTTTAATGATTTTGATCCATATTTCTATGATGCTTGTGCTAATGTAGAAGGCTCATTATGTGAATAGATAATGTGGTATAGAAACTGAACATATAATATTGGATTGAAAACAGCTTATGGAGTGAATTTTCGTGTACTGGATTAATTTACTGTTACCAATGAAATAAATTCAAAATATATCCACGTAAGCTACTAGTTGTAGCGACCTGTTCAGTTATATATGTGTTTGTGTCCTGTTCCTTATTTTCTGTTAGCGACCCAAAGCAAATATTTGGACTTCAAGAGTTTATCCTTGGTTTTGGTGCATGAGATATTTGCTTTTAGTGTGGAATACTTTAGGCACAATTAGAGAAATGCTTGGAGGCAGCTGTACCTTCAGAGTATTACTACTGTATATTAATCCATTACAGGTTTTAGCTTTTGGTTGTTTGGTAGGAGAGAGTGGGGAAAACAAAAAGCTTGATCTTGATCTACCCTTCTGCCCAACCTCCCCCCCCCCCCACAAAAAACAAAAAAAAGAAAAAGAAAAAAGGGAAAAGTCAAGTCTTTCCTCTGTTTATTTTGCTGAAATTTTATCGAAACGAGTAAATGATATAGGTGTTGAAAACCGCTTGGAGCAGTTGGTATTGCAAAGATTTTAGTGGTTCAGAGGGCTTCAATATTCTCAGATTGTGCTGCATATTGTCATTATACTTTCTTGTTTCCGTTTATATGCTGTTAAAATTAAATTTTCGCAAACACGGCTATTAATATATCCGGAAAAATATCTTCGAGTACTTCTACCCCTTGAAATGGTGTTTTGACACAAAATAGCTAAGATGATGGAGATTGATAAGTGTGGAAGAAAGATTTTTCCAATCAATGTGTCTATGGCATGAGTGATATGGAAAAGATTTGCTCTCCTACTTCCCAATGGTGTGTTCAAGACCACATTGTGTAACTTATGGTTGATCGGGGATTCCCTTGCTCCATAACCTGGTATTACTAGGTATGTGAAATCGGTATATCCGCATCAACACACAGGCTGATGTGATTAGCCTCTCAGGGAAGAGTTGCTTACGTTGCAGAGCAATGGTATTTCAAATGGAATCTGCTTTTGGCTGTTGCTGCTGAAATCCTATTGCTGGACAGTTTAGTTGACATTTTGTGGATATCACACTGTTCAATATTGCAAGTAAGGTGATGTTCCAGTTTGAATGCATGTATTTTGCTGGTTGTTAGTGGTTGTGTAATTATTTGATGTTGACTTCCCCTAATTTAGCAAGGCTTGTGGGTAGTGGGGGGAGGACGGCAAATTAGTGGTAGAGAAATTTTCTTATCTTTCATTTTCTTGCACCTTTCTGATGATAACTTTACTCTTTTTGTCACTATTTCTGCCTTTACTGTATGTTGATTATTGTATAAACTTTGTTCATTCATTTATGTTAGCAAAGTATTGGAATATTAAATGGCAATCTTCTTGGTTACATCTGCTTCGTCTCTTTTTAGAGGCTCATCATTGTAGCACATATTGTTGCTATATCAGTTACTGTTTTTCCTGGGTAAGTGGGTGGGAGCATCGACATTAGTAGTTGCCTCCTATTCTTTGTTTGTCTCTGGCTATGTCCTTGAGCAGATTGTCAAGTTTAATGTGTGCATTTTGATTCATGTGTCTGTAGACGTGCTTAGAAAGCTTTGGTATCGGTTTGATGGACCAGTATATACTTGGATTTTTATTTTCTGAGTTTTAAAACCAAGAAAATAGCCATCTACCCTTCTTATTCTGTTTCATTCAAGTCTTACCTGACGCTCTATGATGAACTCAGGCGTCCAAAGCTGCAGGTTATAGCCTACATTGTTGATCTCTCGGGGAAAATGTTGAACATTTTCAAATATGTGGGAGATGAGGAGATATAAGCATCTCTTTCTATGATGGCAGCAGGCCAGGAATTTGGTCCAGTGGAATTGTACTTGCATTATATCATATGCATGATGTTTGGTTCTCAGGAGCACCTAAGAATGGCTTGGATGGATAAATTTGCTGACTGTGGTGCCCTTCATTCGTCGTTGCAGTTTTTGTTAATGGAATGAGTCTTACGAAAACATGATGCAAAGATTTAGTCCATTTGTTTGAAGAGCTTCATACGTTTTCCCCTTCGTGCATCTAGGTTTCTTGGTTTGTTTATTGACAAATCATTTTTGTGAAAATTTTGCATTGTGAGTTTATTTCTTATTCTTTATGAAGCATCCACTGCATTTTTCTGTCTGCTGTTCTGGTGACGGCGACACCTGGCCAAGAAACGTGTAAATGCTTCGTGATTAGATGCTATCCATATTTGTTAAGGAGTTGCTGTGTGCGGAAGGAGTAGGAGATGTGAAAAACAGAACTAGATTCCATTAGCAATCCAGCCGAGGGATCAAGATCCCGCAGCGGTTCATGTGACCAGGAGCAAAGTTGATATTTTCCTAAGCCAATTTGATCATTATATTTTACAATTTTGGGGATTCATTGTTGAACAATTGCGTCCCTGACAGGCGACAGCGATGCCGAGCCATGTTTACACCCTTCATCCTAAAATTCCCTGCATGGCTACATCTAAACAAGGCATATCTAAACTTTGACTGGTAAATAATTTGTAGGAGATTGAAGTTAAGAGATGATCCTGCGACATAAAAAGTTTCCCAAAATAATAGAAATAAGATGAGCCAATTTATTTACTTTTAATGTTCGTTTTTTGGCTGAAGTGGGAGCTTTATTTTAAATCTTTGTGGTGTTTATAAGCTCTATTGGCTGCTCTAGCTCTGAATGTTCAGAGAAATTGTTCTTGCTTAACAATATCCATGGTTTCGATGTAAAAACCATTTTCAACAGCCATTTTTAAAGATAAGAGCAAAAAGTATTAAAAGTTAACATTTGCCAATATATTTAAGTACCAAGACATGTCACTTTTTTGGGATAATGTACTTTTGGGTGCTACGCGGAGGATGAAGAAAAACTTCTTAACTTGTGACAGTGCAGAAGATGAAAGCCAAAGCAGGAACAAGGCTTCTCTAAATGTTGTTCATCAACCTTGCAATGCAAGATTCAGATTGATGTTTGGGAGGAAGATTTCTCCACCATTTGCAAAAGGTTGATTCCTCAAAGAGAACATCTCTGCTTAGATGATCGTCGTGTATCCAGTTCAATGTTCGTCTCTCCAAGCTGACAACCTTCTCCTTCATTTCTTCGAATGGCTTTGCTCTGAGTTCCTCCACTTCAGCCCAGAAACATGACTCTGAGCTCGATCCTGCTTGCATTTTCTCAGCATGTTCGAGCCATCTTTGTGTAAATCTATAACGTTTTGGCCTAGCCCTTACCATGTAAGGTCCTGTGTCTTCATGCTTTAAGTGTCTATAGTAGTTGGCAATGTCCAGAGGTTCAACCAACCGCCTAAACATGGTTCCAAGTTCTATCCACTCTTTCCTAGCCTCAAATCCATCTGGAAGTTCACATCTTTTTAACATTTCGATGATTTCATCCCATATTCCTGCTAACTCCAGTCTCTTGACATTAGCATTGAAGTCGTTTATGTCTTTCTGAAGCTTAAAGGCATCATAATAACCTACCTTGCGCACTTCACATTTGGTCTGGTACGCTTGTATCTCGTTTAGTCCTTTTCGTATGCTATCCCTGTTGGAATCAATATTGACTTGGTTTTGTATTTTCTGCCTCTCCAACTCCCCAGCAGCACGAAGACACAGCCTTGCTCTTGAACTCTAGAATTTGAAGAAGCACGTGAAATTTAGCTCAAACTAAGCAATCCAGGTTATACGAAATTGTAAGATGAGTTGAATGCTGAAAAATTTAAACACTCCAGGAGAAAGTATTCCTTACCAGGCCGAGATCGTTCAAAACAGTGTTCAATTGTGCTGCTTCATCATTTGTGTTGGCATGTGAAGACAAAGGAAGTTCCAAAAGATTGTTCAAATGAACAACATTTTGCATTTCTAAGCAATCCTGTAAATCATTTTCATAGCTCAAATTGTCGTTTAAGCTTCTATAAACAACGCGCGCAATTTCTGTTTCAGAGCTTAGCTGAGCCGAATAAAACAGCAGCTGCAGGATTGCATCTGGATTCTGAAGGATAACTGATTTTCCATTTCCAGTGCAGAAGATATAGGTGCCAAAAGGTCTGTATGGACTGAGTTCGATAAAGCTGGACACAGTTTCCAACAACAAATTTGTGCATCCCATGAGATGACAAGCAGCATGGCTAGCTACAGCCGATGCATTTCTCATGACAACCATAAAACAGGATGTTACACCACTGGAATTTCCAATGGATTCATTCTGAAAGTATGGAGATTTTGAACTTGTGTAGAGGAGGATTTGCTGCAGTCCCGCTTCAATGGATGAAAGAGGAGAGAACATGACGCGAGGCACAATGTCATACCTCGTGACAAAATGTATAAAATAGCGAGCCCAATTTTCTCGTCTGAGAGCATGCGAAAAAATTCTGTCTCCAGCAAGGGGGGATCCGAAAGTCACACAGTAAGGCGGTTTCTGGTAATTGTTAGTCCTTACGTATTTCTCCAAAAACCAGATGGTCGCTAGTGAGGCAATTGGACCACCTGAGGAGTGTCCGGCGAACACTATCTGCTTTCTGTCCGACAATGCTTTTTCCACCTGAACAGTTTTTTTTTTTTTTTTTCACAGGTCAACATAGGAAATCGAGTCTACTGATATATCCGCGCTAAAAGCAAAAACAGTTAACAGTAGAGAAAGCTAATGATCTAACAAAAAGACAGCAGCAGCCAAAAAAAGCAAACATAATCTGATGAATTACCTCCCTCTCCAGCTGCGAATTGCATAAAAGTTGTTCAAATCTGGAAGAAAAAGCTTCATTTACTAGAGCTAGCTCATCCATGCCAATACTCTTGAGAGACGGAAACAAGGCAATATTGATCTTGGTTTCCCCAAAAGGCATTCTACTGTACCAATCAGTCACGGCCCACGTTCCAGGAAAGGCGCAGACTGCTTCTGTTGAGCTGCGCGTCGTCTTTTCCCAAATATACGCCTTCTCTGGCGACTTGAGATGAGCCTTCATGGCTAAATTACAAGCTTTTTTGATCAGCTCTTCCTTAAGTCCGATAGAGTCACCCAGCGCCATCTTCTGCTTCTGCTGTGTCTCCTAACCAACTACCAGCGCCACCACCAAATATATGCCTCTTTATTAGAGTTTACCTTCTTGCTTGACTTGGCATAGAAACTGCCTACCCAGCATTAGAAATTTAGAATAGAGAGAGCAATAGGAAGTTTCGAAGAAGTTGTTCTAATTGTCTAATTATTTTCCGTGAACCAATCGATCTGCCAAGGCTGCTATTCCTAATTTCCTATACTACTACTTGAAACGGGACAACAACTAACAAGGAAATAGTGGAGAATTGGAATTTGCAGCAAGAGGGGTGAATTATGGTTGGCTGTTGTGAAAAGACGAAGATGGTCACGCATCCCTATTTTGCCCTTGAGTTGTGGGCGGGCCTCACATTTTGTGGACGAGGGTTTTCATTGTCTTTTTAACCCTGGGAAAAAATGACGGCACTATTTTGCAGATGGTTTGGTGAGAATTTTTGATGAGTAGACGGTTTTTCCCCCTTTATGTTGAGAATAATAAACATATGATGGAAAAAATTAAAATTTTCTTGTTGGTGTCTCGAGTTTCAATTTTAATCCCCCTTGGTTTCTCTGCAGATCCACAAACGATCGACTGTTATCGGTTCTCCATTCTCTTCTTTTCCTTCTTCGTTGGTTTTCTGCTCCTCCATTCTCTCCAAATTTTTGATCAGTTATCTCAAGCTTTGTTGCCGGCAAATTTTTTTTTTTTAACGGAAATCAAGTTGTTAGGGCGTGGATGGCTTCTCCAACCTCTAGAAGCTTCCAGAAAGAGCTTATGAAGTTACTTCGATGTATGCTTAGATCTGTTGAAAGATCATGATATTAGAATTTCGTAGGTTGCTCTGCCTCGGTGGCTGTACCTTCTTGTGAGCAATTGAAGCTTCATTTCAATGCTTTTGTTCAGAGACGTGGAGATGCTAAATAGCCGGTTCAGGATGCTGCCCGCGGCTTTTCCTCACTTTAATGGAGGTATTGGAGATGCTAACTGAATGTTGTTGAATTCATTTCTTGTTTTATAAATTTAGTGATTTCTGTTGCAATTTGCTTGCCAATTTTGTTCACTTGTCAATCTTGAGTTTTTGCTTGGAGTAGAGGTTCTATGTGACTAGAGCTCCTTTAGTTTTCTGTGCTTGGTTTAGAAATTTAGGTACAAAGGATCCATCGTGTTCTTGTTTGATTTAATCAAGTAGAATGTTCAGGATGAATGCTGGTGCAATGAATTGAAACAATTAGCTTAACACGATTCTTTGAATTACTTGGGTAGCATATTCAGGAGGGTTTTGAATTTCTAATTTTGGAAATCAAGTCAATTAATTTTGTGGTCTGTAGTTTCTTCATGGTCATTTATCATTGTTCATGTTATAGTTGATTGTTTTCTTAATATGACTATCAGAACTTTCTGTGGATCTTCTTTGTGCTAATTTAGGAAGTTTTGGCTGTATGTAAAGTACTTGAAATTGAATATTCAATTGTATTTGCTTGATTATGGTTGAATCATTGCTGGAAAGTTGGGTGGAATGTCTCTGAGAGTTAAAAGAGAAAGCATGTTGAAAAGGATTAGTTGTTCCTTTTGTAGTTTGAACAGTTGGTGTTCTGTTCACTTTTTGGATATTGTTTTCCTTTTGTTTTTCTTTTAATTACAAATTAGAGTCTTATGGAAAGATAGTGTATGTGAATATCATGCGGTTTGTGCTTGCCACTTGCGTGCAATGTGGCCTGGCTGGATGCATTCCAGTGGTTGGTTGAGAATGGCAAAAAGCAACTTCAAAGGAAGATCTTTTGTTTGGCTTTAGTCATGGCAGAAGTACAATAGTTATCAAGTGGGTAACTGGATTAGCGTGTATCATCTTGCTGTGGTGCAATCTATTATCTGTGAAGTGCAGAAATACAATAATCTGGGATGTCTCATACTCGTTCACCAATACTCCCCTTGTATATACACGTATAAATATACAGCAGTATATAAATAAATAAAAAAAATGCTTCTATTGTATGCAATCTACAGCGATCTTTTGTGTTATTAATTGATTCATCTTGAATACAAACACAAGCTAAAATTTGTTGTATCCAATCTGCAGCAATGTTTTATCAAAAAAAAAAAAAAAAAATCTGCAGCAATGTTTTATGTTATTAATTGATTCACCCTAAAGACAAACTAATGCGAACAGCTGATTAACACCAGTCATAACGAGCTAAAAGATAGCCTGGGCAACCTGACACACAAGTGTCAGGCCCCAGTTCAACTAGTCTATTAAGAAAAGTATAATAGGTCTACCCACTAAGTTATGGATAAGGGAATATTGAATAGGTATGTTAATCCTGAAAAGATGTGAATTATCACTCATGCGAGTTGTGCAAGGATTTCTTTTTTCACTTTATCCTCGTGTTATTCTTGTCCTTCTATAAAGAGAAATATGTGAAACATGAGTGCTTTTATCTTATGTGTTAAATTGTCTTTTGCCATCCCTCTTGTGTGGTATCTAGATTTTGCAGTACTACGGGACATTTATTGTAACGTTATTTGGAGAATCAAGTTTAACCGGAGAAGGGGTCATAGGCTTTTTAAGGGGTCATATGCTTTTTATTAAGGGAAAATTTAAGGAACCTCCCTTGAGATTTCTACAATTTCACTCACCTCCCTTCAAATTTGAATAATTATACTAATTTCTCTTCATGCAATAAAATGACTGTAATATCCTTCATTTATGTATAATTTCTACAAACCAAAAAGACCTTACAACTACAACCAATCTTTCATAACAAACTCTTCTCCTCTCTTTCTTACTCTTTTTCCTACCATCTCTCTCCAACTCCTTTTCCTACCTTCTCTTTCCAACCAAAGATATGGATGTGGTCTCTAATAGTGCTTTTGGTTGCTCCGTGTTGGTATTCTTGATAGGTTAGATTATGTTAGCAGGTTGCAGCCATTTGGATTAGAGTTTGGATGGTGACATTGGTCAATTGAAATGCTAAATTTGGGCCAAACAAAATTGTGAGAAAATGGGAATTAAGTTGAACTGGTTTGTTGAATTCGTTAGGATGATAGTTACGTTGTTTGCAATAGTTACAGCATGAAAGAAATTCATGAGTGAGTTCCCTCCCCCTTCCACCCGTAACAAAGGGGTATTTTAGGAATTTTGAGGACAAATTTAGCATATTGGGTATATGTTATTACTGAAATGCTAATAATAGAGGTTTATAGGTGTGATTTTTTAAACTAAAGGGGAGCTACTTGCAATAGTTAGAAATATCAAAGGAGGTTTCTAAAATTATCCCTTTTATTAAACATGTCCTGCAATTTTTTTGTCGTAACTCCTAAGGCTATCCTTGTGAATTATCTGAAGAAAGAAGATAGTCATTTAATTGAATTTTCTCCAAAATTGAAATGCTCCATCTTAATGATCCTTGAACGGGCTACCCTGAAAAAACCCCTCAATTTTCAGTATGTCTACTTTGATTTCTCCTATTCCACATTCTGTGCACTATCGAATTTTGTACATAAACCTCATTAGTCATTACTGAATATTGTCAGAAATCGTCTTCTGATTCACTCGATAACGTCCCAGTTTCCTGTGACACAAAATGTGACTGCAAGTTTTGGAGCCTGACTGGAGTCTTTGGGGATAGTGCTAATGGTGATAAAGGCGGGGATCCTGCACTTGTAATCGCAGTAGGCCATGGTTTCTTCTGAAGTTTCTTCGAAATGTCGATACAAACTTGATCAACCATGGCCAAGAAGTCCTTCACAATGCCAAACAATTGAAGTGGATCTGTCCCTTTGTCTATTGAAGCTCCAGCTTGGTAATATTCTGTGGTTCTTTTAACAAGCTGCATCACCCTTGCTTGTTCCTCTCTTACCACCTTAAGCTCGTCCTCGCATTCCTCTAGGAACCCTTTCATTTCCCTCACAAATCCACTTCTTTCGTTACTGCTTCCACAGCGTGAAACTAGCTGCCGGATGTCATGGATCCTCATCGTGAGAGCAGGACACATACCCATGAAATTCTCATAGTCTGTGGTGGCTGCTTTCTTTACATTTGAGAACTCCATACTTAAGCCTTCAACTATTGGTAATCCAAGCATTAGGTACTCTTTATCTACATCTTCTTTGGTAGTCTTGCTATCCCAACATTCATCACCTTTACAGTTATTGCTAGTATCGTTGCTGTTGCCGCTGATTTCATGATTTCGGGTATTATTGGCACAGCGTTTGCCCTCAGAACGAATCACCTGTTCGACCACAAAATGAAGCAGAGTAGTCTTTCCATCAGTACTCTTCACGTAGGAAAGTTTTTGGAGGGCGCTGAGGTTGAAACCCTGAGCGTTTCCCCTGGTAGTTCCAGCGTTCATTCGGTTGCCAGTCTTTAGAATGGCTTCCAGAAGTTTGAGGAAAATTCCTCGAGTTCTTAACTCTTTACAGCTCAATTCAAGTGTTTGCAGAGACTCCTTGAGATGAAGGATATCAGGATCGTAACTTGACCTGAAAAGCATTGCATTGAGACGGATAAAAGCCGAGGGAATAGATTTGAGGATGTGGTAGAGAAAAGACTCGGCATCTGCAAGCTTTGTGGGGTTCCCGTTGAATTGCAGGATTTTGGCTGCTTCTTCAGGAGTTGGCGAAATCTTGCTTAGCTTTTCAAGATCGTCAGCACTCAGTCCATGACCCTCCTGGAGAGCATCCAGGATTTCTTTCCGAGAGATGGCTAAAGATTTAAGTACAATCGCTGTGTTCTGCGACTTCCTAGGATCAAGGATGAAAACTTGAGCAGGTGGAGCTGGACTAGAAGCCGTGGATGAATTTGAAGAGGAAATACTCCTTTCCTCTGTGGGTTTCTGGTTTTGGGCGGCATATCCAAAGAGAGCTTCCATAAGTTTATCGTCAAACCTTTGAAATGCAAAAGAGTTAGCAAAGGTGACTTGACATATATCCATCTGAGATGAGAGAGCCAAAGAGGAGATCTATGATGGAAATACAGAAATTTTCAACTTGATGATACTAGTAGTTAAATCTCACTGTATATATTTAGTAGTACATGAATGAACTTACCGGAAAGATCCATCGGTGATCTCATGCCAAACCATGGAGTGATCAGTATTTGTCGGCAGTTTATCCCAGTACAGTGGCTTCAGTTTGGTCTGATGATAAGAAGCATCACCTTTACCGTGCTTGGGTGGAAGAGGCAGTGATCCAGCTGGTTTCATTTTGGATGGAACTGCTGGTGGTTTCGAAAATCTGTTTGGTGGTTTTGGAACTCCTTTTGCTGGAAGTGGCGGAGGAGGGGGAGGTTGAGGCGTGGACAGGGTCAAGGATGCGGTCTTTCTGACGAGCGGAGGTGGTGGTGGTGGTGGTGGAGGGCTTTGCTTCGGGGGAATGACTAGTGGTGGAGGTGGTGGTGTAAAATGTAACAGGCCTGAAGTTTGCTTTGGTGGATGATCCATCAGCGTAACTGCCTGATGATCACCGGGGATGTCAAATGCATCATGATGATAATTGTGATGATGTGATGATGCCCGTGGGAGCAAGGGAATTTCCGGGACAGGACTACCAGTACTATTGCTGCTGGGCTTGAGTTCCCTGCCATCCATTTCCTTTTCCTCTTCTTCATTTATGGGATTGAACCAAACCTTGGAAAAACAACTTGTAAACCTTCCACCTTGAGCTTTTCTCAAATAAAGAACATCCCTTCCATTCTCATCAACTATTAGTCCTCTAAGAATTCCACCATTTTGCATAAACTCTTCACGTGTCACCGCCACCGACGGCGTCATCTCTCTGTGGAAACTCGAATTGTGCTGCTTGTCCCTCTCACGCTGCCGAGCCACGGTGAATCTGTAGACGAAGTAGAATAAAATTCCTGCAACGAGTAAGGTGCTCGCAGCCGTGGCTGCAACAGCAGTAGCAACTACTCGATTTTGTGACATGGCTGATCAAGTTAAAAAAAAAAGTCACTCTAGCCAAGGAGGAGGACATGGGAAGACGCACATCATCTTGAGAATTGGAAAGGGATCGTAACAAAAACTTGTGTCTTTCCTGCTGATGAATGTTTATCCTCAAGTGCATACCTATTTCGTGTTGACAGTTTCAAAGAGGGTAGTTGATTTTTTTAAATTGGCTAGTTTAAGGTCTTCAATGTCTTTGTCCAGTGAATTAACAAAATACTAATAACTTCTTGTGCCGGGAAAGTGTCAGACGGTTGGTGTGAGTTTGTAATCTGGCTTTGTCAAGTTAGCTTATCTTGAGGGAGTATTGAACCATGCATGACAATCTTTATTCACTTTCCTTTTTCTCTATATATATTTTTTGGTAGGATGACATCTTCAATTTGGTCGCACTCAAGAGAAGAGAACTGCTATCTTGCTCGGTATAATCTATCTATTCACGAACACTGATCAATTTTGCTGAAAACATCATCTTTGTCTTCTATTCATGGGCCTGCTTTTGGTTATTTTTTTGTCCCTAAACTTTTTAATTTTGACTTTGAGGTCCTCGAAGTTTTTTTTGTGGTCCGTAAAGCCTTTTGTTGTATCACATTGGACTTCGTTTGAATTGGTCATTTTTTAAAAAATAACCTCAATTCTCTCTCACTTTCCGTTGTTTCCGATGAGATAATTGAATTATTAAAATATCATTACTTTCATTATCTAATAAAATTAATTATAATAATAATATTATTATGTATTTTGCAGCCAGTGTCGGCACCAAAGTCTGCTGAGTAGATTTCAAAGGATTTTGCTGGCTTAGTGGTAGCATCTTTACATCTTTAGAGGCAAGTAATTAACTCACTTACACGAATAAATATCGTTGCATATTAAAGTAATAGATAATTTTTAGTTTTGTGGATAATCAAAATTATGTTACTTACTTGAATTTTTAAATATGATTATTATGTTAGCTTTGTGGACAAATAAATTTTAAACATGATTATTGCATAAGTTTTGTGGATAAATGATTATGTTACTTAATTAAACTTTTAGTTTTGTGGATAAATTAATAAATAATTTCTGTTTTGTGAATAACCATGATTATGTTATTGTAAGAGTAATAACATCCTGTAGTATGATTATTTATAAATTGTGATTTGGTGACAGTGATCCAATTAAATTAGTTGTATAACGGCAATTTTGTACATTGCTATAGAGGAAACGCAATAGTTTTAGGAGTGAAGTATTAATATATTTAAATTAAATGTATTAACAAATTGTTGAAGAATGAAAATAATTTAACATTATCCTGTGCACAATTAGTTATTTCGTGCAATTACAAATGCTAAAAGATGTACCGAAAAATATTTGCTAGGTTAGAAGGAAAATGATTATATTGGTGGCTCAATTTTATTGGGAAGGTAAAAATGGACGATTGCCATCTAGTTTATTAATAATATTGGTTTCTGTTTTATTTTTTTAAAAAATAACTTTACAGGCCAATGATCCCTTCAGTTGGAGCCCAAAGCTCCCCTTGAACTCCAAATTCAAGATGTCAGCCCAATCTTCCCTGAATCAGCTTTGAGCACTCTGTAAGTCCGCACGAGTACTAAGCGATTTGAATCCGTCCACCGAGGGACACAACACCGCCGCGGAGCATCGCCGGAAAATGGAGGAAGAAAAAGCTGCAGCTTTATATGATGAGTTAACCCGCAAGGGAGAAGGAGCCGCTAGGTTCAAACAAGGCCTTGGTTTCTCTTCCACATCACACAGGGAGGCCGTTCCTCCCCGAGGCTCAGGTCTTCCCTCCTTTTCATCATCATCATCTTTTCTTAGCACATTCGTTAAAGCCTCGAGCCCTTCGAAAACCGGTGAGCTCGACAAGCAGGCTCAACTTGAATCCATCCAGAACAAGCTCAAAAAAACGCCCCACCAACCCCAAAACCTAACAGCTTCGACCAGGGAGGTTTCAAGAGACAGAGATAGAGACAGTAGCCACTCAAGTGATCGCAGCCGGAGCGGGGAAAGGGAAAGGCACTCAAGGCGCCGGAGCCGAAGCCCGAGTAGAAATCGCGAAAGGCATTCGAAGCGCCGGAGCAGGAGTGGCAGCCGAGATGATTATCGAATGCGAAGGCGTGGGTATAGAAGTAGAAGTAGGGAGAGGGAGAGGGAGAGGGGGCGTAGGAGGAGTTCAAGGAGTGAGTCGCCGACGCAGAGAAAATCTTCGCAGAATAGTACTGCTAGAAAGGTGGAGAAAGAGAGAAACAATGATGGCAGGGTTGAGTATGCGGAAACCATTGAAGGTTATGACAAAATGGTATGTATTTGTTAGGATTTCGAAAGATTACTTTCCCAAACTTGTCTGCAAGTGTCTACTCTTCGTACCTGTTTTAATTTCGTTGACAATTCATCAGTGTTATAGAATGCAAAAACTAAGCATGTCCTAAAGCTTGGTTTGTTAATCTGTTTCGTGATTTTCTTGTTCTTTGGGCTGAAATTTTGCTGTTTTACCTCAAGATATGCCATTCTGTTTTTCTCCTTGGGAGATGGGGTGGGGGAAGGAAGATCGTTTTGGTGCCTATTGCTTGAGGAATTCCCAGTGAATATAAAATGACTTGTTTTAATGGTCCCTGATAGAGGTTGAAGTAACCATTTAGATGGCATGTGTATGTGATTTGCCCATTGAATTTGGGGCTTTGCCAATGTACATGGTATAGTGCATCTGCAATTCACCAGGAACTTGTTTTGGATATCTACATGTCTTTCAGTTGATTCCTGGGGTTGTAGCTACGGTCGATTATTCAACTTTAAACATCGAAGAGCTTAAATCTTCTCCCTGAAAATCAACTAAAAAGAGCCATCTTTTCAGTTGCTGCTGGAGAAAAGTAGATGCTGTCTAAAGTGAAGATACTATCTATCCCATAAGAATATATTTTACACAGTATTTTAGTGTCTATATTTTGTTTTTTTTGTTGTAATAAACGATAGCTTTGCTTCAAAAGAGTCTTTGTTGTAATAAATGATAGTTTGATCCATTCTTTGATAATTACCAGCCATAAGCACTAAATAAGCACTTCCTTAACTTTGTTGTATTGGCCATTGTGATGTTGCCTTTTCATGTTAATCTGATTAATGTTACCCTAGTTTGATGAGAGTTTTTTTATTTCCTTTAACAGACGCCAGCAGAAAAAATCAAAGCCAGGATGAAATTTCAACTTTCTGAAGCAGGTAAAGGCAGCACACGCTGTAAAATGATGTGACTTTACTTTTTACAAAATTATGGTATATATGTTGTATGTTTCTGCCAAAAGAGGCTTTTGTTCTGGCTTGGGCAAGTTTTCCTTATACCTCTGATGCGTAATATATGTTTTTCATGTAGATGGTTGTTGAAAAATAGTCTGACATGATTTATTTTTTTGACAAAGTCACGTGCATTAAGGCTTGTGATGTTACAATTGCCAGAGATACTTTGATTAAGTGAGAGGAAACGTTGAAACTTCTTGCACTGCAAAAATAATGAAGGTAATGGACATATAAAATTGTGTCGCAGGATATTTGAACGGTAGAAAATAGACTGTATGTTTTGGGCATAAAAAGTCAATTAATGAGTTATTTGGATTGCGAATGCTATTTTATGGCTTCTTTGTTCTTGGCGATCTTATGATTGTCCAGGTGCAGAGGTAAACAAATTTCTTCCTGCGTTTGAAAGAAGATTTTTGCCAGATCATAGTTGGGTAATGGGTATAATTGGGTCAACCCCTTTATTCCTATTTAATAAATGGGTATGGGTATACCCAATTACCCATTTATAAGTCACTTAAATTCTGGTTTTTTTTTTCTAATTTTTTTGCATGTTATTGGACAAGAAATAACGATATTTTATTGTTATTAAATTGGTAAGAAATTCAAATTTGTTTGCTTAACACTCGCTACAAGTTGAGTTTAAATGTATAATTATTTTTAAATGGGTGAGTTGAATCAACTTACTACCCACCAATTAAATGGGTATAATTGGGCACCCATTTAGACCCATCAAAAATTAATGGACAGGTTTGGGTGGGTTATTGGCGGGCAGGTTTGGGCGAGTCAATATAATTGGGTTGTGATTGACACCACTACTTTATAGGATTTTTGAATTAATAATTTCCCACCTCTTTCCTTTGTTTTTGCTCAAGCTTTTCCTTCAGTTCTTTGGTGAGACTATGCATGAGTCCGTTGCCCAGTCGGTACCACGATTTTAAGTGGATTGGCGGCTGCTGGAACATTGACTGACGCTATGGCCAGAAGTGGCTTGTTTCTCTCTCTTTGGAGATGTTTTCTCACTATTTCTCTCAAATTTCTTTCTTCCCATGGATAATGTAGTAAAGAGTCTTGTATAAAGCAAATCATGTTTCATAGTTAAGGAGGACGCCAATTGATGACAGTGAACCTTCCACTTTGCATAAGCTTGGTGTCAAAGCCTCTAAAAGGGAGACCAGAAATTGAGATGCCCATCTTGAGGTGCGTTCATGTGTACAATTACTATATGAGGCCGATGGCATATGAGATGATGTTAAGTTCTTGGCATTGACTGTTCTTCACCAAGTGATAATGGTGGATTGCAGGTGGCATAGACCTGGCTGTTAGAGTAAAAATTGTTTGGTTATTGATTGACATTTCATCTTGATAGTGCATACTATTCAAAGTTATATATTTATGAACTGGAAAGCTAGTTTTTATGAACATTCCTGCACTTATGTCTCTTCCAATCAAGATGTTAATGTGGTATTCTTCTTGCAGCTGAAAAGGATGAAGTAAAGGGTACTGGCTCAGGATGGGAGCGGTTTGACTTTGACAGAGATGCTCCTTTGGATGATGAGGAGATTGAAGGTTAAACTTCTTGCAGCATTGTTTTATAGTGATTGTGCTTTGTCAAACTTACTACGATATGAAAATTGATGAATTTTGAGATTTTAAGTTGTGCATTGTTTCTTTTTATGTTCTATTTTGTGAAGGGAAACAGCATCTATATGGAGGCCTCTTCTAAAACATTGTTGACTTGAGAGTGGCCCTTGTGAGATTGCATTTGGTTCCCTGTCTTTTATTTTCCTCTCATTTTTGACTGCCTTATAATCATATTTTCAACCATCATTCATTCTATAGTGGTCACCCTTTGCTTTGCTTGTCCTAGCTATAATCCCCAAGTAGTGTAGCCTAGTGGCTGGAATAGAGGACTGCAATGGCACAGCAAAAGCAGAGTTGCAAAACCTTGAAAAGTTGATGGTTATAGAAAAGGCCAAATCTTAAATGAGTGAAAGGTCAAATCAGATTTTGCTACAACTTGTTTAGTGACTCGAACAACAATTTAGAGTATATGATGCGATCCTCTTGATCTTTCCTACCTAGTTAATTTAGTTTTCTTTTGTGTGGCAATGGGAATGAGGATTGCTGGTTTTCTTTAGTTCCTAAAGTTAAGATTATGGACACGTGAAAATTTTCATGGCATTCGTATAGTTTTTCTTTTAGATAGATCAACGATATGTTAAAGAACCTTAATTATTATATTTTGCACCTGGAAGCTCACTCTGCGTTAATTTTTGGCTTATAGCTGTACAGTATACCTGAATGATGCTCATCTGTACAATATGTATTTTGGCTTATAGCTGTACAATAGTTTGTGTGTTATTCCAACTGTGGTACATGATCTACATTCTGCTCATCTAATTAGTTCTAGCTTGTATTTGATCTATGCAGTGAGGTGGTTTATCTCTATGTATGTGAATCATACACAGATCGGTTTTATGTACATATTTTACTCAAAGTTTTCTCCATGCAGCTGTGGAGGATGATGCAGCCCTAGTGAAGCACATTGGTCAAAGCTTTCGGTTTGCAACAGTAGAGGTATGTTCACCTTGCTTTATTTGCATGTTTTGTGCCCATAAAATGGTTCTGTTAGGTCAATAGGGTTTATTGTATTAATGAAAATTCAGCCCTTTTATTTAAAATTGGAAGTATTACTGATGGTGAATATCTTGAAGGCAAGGAGGGACAAAGAAACAAGAGCTGCTCATGATGAGGCCATATTTGGAGTTTCTTCACGTCCAGCTGATCCTGAAACAGCTGAACAAGAAGAAGCTGGGATTGTCAAGAAAGAGACACATGAAAGTACCCAAATTACTAACCTCTTAAGTGACCAGGTGAGAGACATTTAAATGTAAATCTTATTGCATTGCACGTATGACTTTCATATGTTTGTGCAAAATATGTTTTCTTAGGTACTTGCAATGCAGCAAGGTTCTTGGCGTCATTGTGTACGTAAAAAATAATCTGGATAAGAAGATGATGACATCTCCATCCGGCAAAGAGAAGTAAATTGGTTGCCCTCAGATAGTTTATTGACCATGTCTGGGTGTAATTTGCTCATTCTGTAGTAATTTGTTCTCTGGATGGTGTCGTGTATCTTGAGGAGGAGAAATGCTTGTTTCCAACCACGTTTGCCAAAGCCAAGGATCCCTTGTTGTCTCAGCTGAATTGCAGGGATTATATTTCCGAAATTGGTCGGAGTGTAAATTAAGCCTAAAAGGGATTTATTTGTAGTTTGAAAGACTGAGAAAAAAGATTACTTTCAAAAGTTTCACAAGTGGCATATTTGTTCCTTTAATTTTTTTTCCCAGATTTGTGATTACATGTTGTTGGATTGTTCAAATCTGGAGAAGAAAATACAAAAGAAAGGTGAGGTCAACGAAAAGGAGAAAGAAAAATAAAAAGAAAGTAATTTAAAGGAAGAATAAAATATAAAGAGAGAGAGAGAGAGAGAGAGAAAATATAAGGAAGAAGAAGAAAATAAAATAAGTTAAAAAAGGAAAAGGAAAAAATAGCTCATCATGGATAATATTTCATAAGTCTTTAAGTTAGAAATTGGTCTAGTGGCAAGAAATAGGCTTTTGTGCTTATCATCACACAATTAATCTCTCAAATCCCTCTAACAAAATTCAATTTTGTGCTTAAACTATGCACAAGTTTGACTTCTTTATCTATGATTTTTTATTTACTTTGCAATTTATTAATTTTCTAAAGTAAGATTCTTGTTTTCTTAGTGTTAATCTTGTCATATTGATATAATTATGGCTTTTTTTTCTTTGCTTTTATTTTATTTTGCTTTTATTTTAGTTTGCTGTATTATGACCTTATTAGCAAAATGACTATAAGTATGATCATAATATATAATTTACTTATTTATTTATTGATAGCATCATGTGTTGATAACGGTAGTTCAATGATTGAATTAGTGACCCATGACTCAGTAACTATTTTGATTTTATCTAGGTTTTAAAACCTTAATATCCAATCAACTTTTCATCTTCCCCAACCTAAGGATAATCTATTAGGGCTATCAACGAGTTGGATTCGAGTCGGAATTGAAAATTTCGAACTTGAACCCGTTTTAATGTACTAGACCCGGTCCCGACCCATATACCTGACGGATCTTGTGTTTAAGATTCTGGAACCAAGTCCGACAGGTCCTGGGTCGAGTTTGGGTCTATTTGAAAAGAAAAGACCCAACATATATCATTCATTTTCTTTTATCCATGTTAACAAAAAAAGGTCCAACATGATCCTAGGATATTTAACAAAAAGTACTTATATGCAACTTGTAATGAATACATTTTTGGTCAAACAAGTTTGCCTCTTCCAAATCCTAATTTCTTAGATGCTTTATCTGAAATACGAATAATTTGGTTAAATTGGTAAAAGAATACTTTTGTTAATATAGTAAAAGAATATATTTAGAAATATTTATATTTTATAATTATTAATGTATTATTCGGGTCCGAGTCGGAATCCTATATTCTGTATCCGACCTGCTTTTTTATTAGAGTAGATGGGTATGGATCCAAATTTGGATACCATAATTATTTCTCAATCCATACCTGGAAAAAATTAACGGATTTGGGCCCGATTCGGATTCAAATTTGACCCGTTGACATCCCTATTATCTATACATAAATAACACTAAACGAATCAATTTCAAGAAGATAGGATAAAGGGATAATTTCGAAAAGCTTCTTTGAGGTTTTGATAATTTTACTAAGCTCTCTTGAGATTTTAAAAATTACACTTACTTCTTTTGTTCATTTTAAATGACAATATTAGTCTTAGCATTTTAATAAAACTCTGTTGTTGAATATGCATATATGAAATTTATAATTTTTCTTTTTCTTTTTATTCCTTTTTTGATATTTTTTGTTAGTAAAATTATGGAACTATAAACACTGACCCTAAATGTTAAACTAATGGCTTTTTTTTAGAACTTTTAATGTAATTCAATTTTTATTTGTCAATCCTTTTTTTTTGTTTCAAAAGAAACACTAACTCAAAAAAAAAAAAAGCCTAAAACTACTATCAAACTATGATAATTTCATTAATCCAAAAATCCACAAAGCTTCTTCTCTAATTTAGAAAAGAAATGTATCCCTGATAAAGCACCATTAGACAATTGCTTATCAAACAATAAATTTGATATTGAAACTTCGACAATATTTTCTTATATTTGTGCTAAGTATGTTATTATTGCTATAGAAAGTAAATGAACTTTATAAGGTGAGGCTAATTTCGGGATATTCGATTAAATTTTTGACCTAGTCTAAGGTTTGGTAATCAAAAATCTCAAATTAGGGGAGGTAAATATAATTTTTTGAAACCTCAAAGAGCTCAGTGAAATTGTTAGATATCTTAGGGGAGGTTTATGAAATTATCCTGGGATAAAAGCAGAGCACTTGGGGAAAAGGCAGGTCAAACCTCAGCTTCATCTCTCTCCTCTTGTTCTCAGATTGGTTGAAATCTTTATCGTGGTCTTCAGCTCAATAATGGCTTCTTCCTCCGTGAATCGCTGGCTAAGGCCTGAGGTCTCTCGAACTTAATTTTTATTTATTTTTTGTTCCTCAGCTCCACTATGTTTCCAAAGTAGCAGAGTAATAAATGTCTATTATTATGTTAATATCTTGATTATTCTCCTATTTATGGACTGTAGTTTGCTTTTGGTGTGCATAACATAGGTATATCCATTATTTGCGGCAGTTGGAGTTGCCATAGGGATCTGCGGGTTTCAGTTGGTCCGGAATATTTGCATCAACCCTGAAGTGAGGTACTGTACATATAGTTCTACTGTCCTTTTTAAAAAAAAAAAAAAAAAAATTTATCTTTAATTTTTTCGTTTGTCTAAGCATAACAGTAGTGTTGATGTCTAAAGCAGGTGCATGACTGAGCTCACACACACACACAGACACAGAGAGAGAGATATGTTTTGTAAAATTGAGGTGTAAATTAGAAATTTTCATTTCAACAAAGGGTAAATGCTCTCCTTGCAGAGAATACAGACTGTGTTGATGTCTAAAGCAGGTTCATGACTTAGCTTCTGATGAACAAAACGTAAAGTGGTGTCTTGCTTACCATTTTTTTTGACACTATTTAGAGCTAAATCCATTCTGTTTCTCTTTGGTTCAGAGTATCTCTGTACTTTGTTACATTTTAAGTTACTTTACTTAAATGGCCTAAATAAACTTAAAACTATGATGAACGAGGTCAATAGTGATAGACAACTCCAAACCACAAAGCAGGTTAGTTCTCTACTCAAGTCTACTAGACAATTCATAGTTAACAACATTCATAAAATCATCGATAGTTATTATGAATTTACCTTATCATTAGTGGTACAGAAATTTTAGACTATATGATATAAGAGTGGAAGAACGTAGCGAATTGAATAAACAAAGTAGAGAAATTTTTCAGGGAGATACGGGTTATGCTAGACAAGGACTGGGAAAACAAGCTGATACACGTTTAGGGACCTCCAAATACTCTTTGGAACCTTTTAGGCCAAGATGTACAAGGAGTCTCACTCAGTAACCAGATTAGTCTTGATTTATGTAACGGGGCTTTGGCCCTCCAATGTACCGCAAAAAAAAAAGAGAGCAAGTAGAGAAAGTTTCAAGTGAATGCATAGACGGGTAATTTTGTCTATTAAAATATCTTATAGGTTTTTTGTGTCAATTTAGCAAAAAGGAATGATGGAGTGCCTGAAACTCATTCTGGAGTACCACTCTCGTTTGTGTGTCAAAAAAAGAGGGGGAAGATATTGGAATCTAATGTTGTTACTCTTTACCTATTTATCATCTCTCGAGCTCCCTTGATATCACGAAATCACCACTGCACTATAGGAAGAGACTTTTCTTCGTCGAATGAATGATCGCAAGGTATGTCAACCCAACACATTAGATTCCAATATCTAATTTGTACATTAAAATTAAGCGTACAAATTTAGCCTGCTAGGATTTCGGCTCCGTTCGGAATAACTGTTTTTGGGGGGTGTTTTTGAAATATTTTACTGTATCGGTATATATGAAATATGAAAATCTTTTACTGTAGATGTTTTTTGTGATGTTTTTGGAGGAATTTTTGAAATATATTTTGGGATACCTTTGAAGATTAAAATATTTTTAGACTACTTTTTATAAATTAATACTACCACCCACAATCGTCACTGCCACCACCCCCACGGACCGCCGCTTCCACCCTCTCTCTCCTCTTTTCTCCTTTCCCTCACTCTTCCTCCACCTTCTCCTCCCGCGTCCCCATCCCTTTTCCTCCTCCCCTCCCCATCCCCCCCCCATCCCCCCCCCCCATCCCCCGACTCTCCCCTCCCTCTCTCGATCTAGCCACGATCAGATTGCGGGAGGAAAGGGAAGGGAGGGTTGGGAGGTGGGAAGGAAGAGGAAGGGAGGAGACAGGGGGAAGGGAAGGAGGAAGTGAGGGGGTGATGGTGATAGGTGGAAAATATTATAAAATTTAATTTTTTAAAATTCTGTTGTATATATTTGCGAGTTGTTTTTGATATATTGTATAGATGAGATGTTTTTTGAACTGTTTTTGTTTGTGTGTTATTGTAACATTGTATTTGAAAAATAGGTCAATTTGAAACGGAGCCATTGGTATTATGGCTTGAGTAATTGCGGCGAACCGTGCTTTGTAGAACGTGGAGAAAATTTTCCTTATATGAATAGCTTTTATAGTTTTTGAGTTTTTTTTAATTCAAAAATTAGAAAATATTGAAGTTGTTATCAAGAAATTACATTTGTACGCTTTTAGTTCAAAATTTGATAACGAGGATATATTTTTGTTGGAAATTAGAGAAATTAATTACTACTAAGTTTGATTTAAGGATAGATAATGTAAAAGTAACGTGATTGGACGGGTATTGTTAGAGTCTAAATTTGGAGTTCTCTTAGTATTTTATTGTTAAGTGAAGTTTACTTCTAAAGCTTTTTAATAATAATAATGGTGGAAGTGGAACTGAATTATATTTTGGGCAACACGGTTCATGCTCTTAATTGAAAAGAAACTAGCGTGCACTACAACCTTAAAAAGGAGGAAAAGTTTGCAGTTTTACGCCCATGTGAGCGCTTACCTGATGGGCGTTTGCATGTGATAGTAAAATATGTCTCGTCTGGAGTCTAGACTACGAGCGTGAAGACCCAAAAAAAAAAAAAAAAAAGAGACTACATCGTACTTGTATATGAATATGACATCGGTAAAGAAAAATATTCTTGTTCAGGGTAGCCAAGCAAGATAGGGCAGCTGGAGTGCTGGAGAACTTCGCCGAGGGAGAAAAATATGCCGAGCACGCTCTGAGAAAATACGTCCGCAATAGGAAACCAGAAATCATGCCAGCCATCAACAGCTTTTTCACCGAACCTGAAAAGAACTAGTTGCCTCTAGTATGAAACTTAAAAACAGTTATGGGATGTAACATTTATTTTCATCTAACGTGTTGTTATTGCCTCCGACATGAGACTTGAAACAGCTGTGGAAAGCAATCTGTTTGAGAGTGTATTAATAGCATGCTGCTTTGTGTATGGTGGAGTATTTTGTAACGACGTGACCACTGTTTGGATTTGCCTTTTTATTCAAAACTAGGAGGAGATCATCGCGTGTAATTATGCCCAAATTTGTATTGGTTATTGAGAATTAGTTTGATGTTAAGAGTAAGAAGAAGCACATAATTAGCAAGCAAGGGATTCAGTGAATTATGTCTTGAATTATAACGATAGATGAAGTTAAATTCGAAATAATCTGTTCAAAAATTGCTTATGAATGTTAAATAGTCTTGAATCATGTAATGAAAGTAAAAATGATAAAGAGGAAAATATAGCAGTACATATGCTTTAGATAATGGGGTAAAATATTACTCCTTCTGTTCCACTTTGATAGTCTTGATTTTTTTTTTTCACACAGTTTAAGAAAAAATAGTTAACTTTGTTGGAACAATCAATTTAGGTAGCTATTTTCCTAAAATACCCTCACATTAATTAGAGTACAACTTTATGGGAACTTGAATTGATAGTAAAAAAAGAATCAACTCTCATTAAATGGGTAGGTTTATAGTAACAACAACTTATATTGAATGAGGGTATTTTAGAAAAATTAAAATACAACTACATTTTTCAATTGGAAAGTGGATTACAATTTGGGACAGACGAAAAAAGAAAATAGGATTATCAAAATGGGACGGAGGAAGTACAATGATCCTCCAAGGATTAAAAGCTACAAATGGAAAGGCAGCAGAAATGGCCTGTCAATTGTTGATATTCAGTTCTTTTTTGTCCAGAGCCTGATCCATGAAATACAAATGACAATGTGATAGGTTGCATGTCTAACAAGCTTGAATGTAGGCAATGAAGGTCTAACGTAACACATGAGCAATTTTCCATAGAGTGCAACCATGATAAGGCTTTTCAGATCAAGGCCTGTTGGAAATTTGCAAAAAGAATGGGATGGTTGTCTTATTGGACACAATGGACAAACTAAATTCCCTGTCTATTATCTTTTTCTTGACAAGCATATACACCAGCAGGTTTTCATGGAGAAACTCCTGTACCAGAGAGAGAAAGCATTAAAGAAGAAAAATTGTCCATCTACAACAACATAAACCATAAGAGATGCATTGAAAAGAACTTAAAGCCAAAGAAATCAGCTTAGTCAACATCTTATGCCTGATTACACCTTTGAAAGCAAGCCTAATGAATGCATAATTCAAATGACAATGTGATAGGTTATCCAATAAATTAGGCCTTGAATACTTTACTAAATTTCCAGCAGGCCTTCATCATGAATTCAGGATAAGTTCAAAGGTAATTCCAATTTGTAAGCCACGTTCCCTACGCGTTGGATAACCTTATAAGGTCCTACAAATCTCGGTTGCAACTTCTTTTCTTTTCCCGCCATTAGGCTTGCTTTCAAAGGTGTAATCTTAAGAAATACCTTATCTCCAACCTCAAACTCCAAAATACTTTAGTAACATCTAATTTGATAATACTTTAGTTTGTCTCATCACTAAAATACTTTAGTAACATCAAATTTGATGGCATAATTCAAGTTTCTGGCAAAAATTTATAAAGTCCTCCCTTCCTCCCTCTCTCTTCTTTCCCGACACTCTTCAGTAAAAATATACCCAATAAACAAAGAACCTTTCACCCAATCTAAACTCATACAAGTAGACCTGCTAAGACACTAGAAACTTAAGAAACTAATTAACAAATAAAACTAAAAATTTACTCTACCTAGAATAAGAATTTGACTCTGGCGTACAACTATTTACAAAATTCAACTTAAGTAGCTTTACCTGTCTGCATGGAATAGCCAGTCGAAAACAAAAATTTTCAAGTCCAATCCAGAGCTTATCTACAGCAAGATAAGTTATACAGCACAGAAGAAAAGAACAGTTCTTTCCAACATATGTATATGTAGAAGATATTTTATTGGACTATATGATAACATAACAAATATCTATTTTTTATTATGTATTTATAATGTTACGGGTTGATGGTGAGTCAATTGTGGTTAACCCAACAGTTGAACCAATAATTGTTGACCCAATAAATTTTTTAGTTCAATGAAGAAGCTGGGTTGCAAAATCTTGCTATTTTATTTGTCTTTTTCACTTCATCAACCCTGTAAACCCATTTTCTTTTTATCTTATTTCCTTAATAATAGATTTATTACATAATATAGTATTAGAGACATACTTCCTTTTCTGTGAAAATTTTCTATAGCGACATAATCTCAAGATAGAAGAAGGGGCTGGAAAGTCCTGTAACTTGATCCTAGGGGTGTGTAATGAATTTGAAATCGGTAAATTGAAAGTTTGAAATTGAATTTTTTTGAAATTTTGACATGGATTTTCCCGACTGATTTCGAATTCGAAATGGCCAATTTCGATTTCGAATTCGATTCCGGAATTCAAAAACCTGTTCCTTTTTTTTTTCTTGTTCAAAAACCTGTTCGAATTTAATGACTTCTCACAAGTCTGCCATGGAACACTTCATACGAGAATACAAAACATCACAATACTTATACAACTATTCTAGTCCAAATTTCAAATACAAAACAATTCCAGTAAATAATATAAAACAACAAAGTGGGCAATTTTATCAGTCTAGGCTGCTTGCTGGGGGAGTAGTAGATCTATCATCTACTCCCTCCGTCCCACTTTGATAGTCCTGTATTCCTTTTTCATCTGTCCCAAATTGTAGTCCACTTTCCAATTGAAGAATGTAGTTGTATTTTAATTTTCCTAAAATACCCTTATTCAATGTAAGTAGTTATTACTATAAACCTACCCCATTTAATGAGAGTTGATTTTTTTTTTACTATCAATTCAAGTTCCTATAAAGTTGTACCATATTTAATGTGAGAGTATTTTAGGAAAATAACAATCTAAATTTACTTTTCCAACAAAGTTAACTACTTTTTCTTAAACTGTGTGAAAAAAGAAACAGGACTATCAAAGTGGGACGGAGGGAGTATCATCTATCATCTATTTTGGTGAAGTGAATGAACTTGCACGATAGGTCCCTCCACAAACCGACCAACCATTATTCTCCTTTCACAAGCAATAGTCACGTCGTCTCTCTCCGTTTTACCATATGCAGTATTGCAAAATCTCTTTCTTACTATTAAAATCTGCTTTGGGCAAAGCAAAGCCGTCACATCGTGAATTCCATTAATTGGAGTGATCTTATGATTCTTATCAACAGTCAACACCCTTTTGAACTTTATTGGGGCTTTCATTTTCTACTACTTCCAAAGAAGAACAAAAGGAAGCAACAACAGTTGTAGCCATGGCCAATAAAGCAATGCAGCAGCAGCAGACCCCAGACCAGACATAGTATAAACAGTAAAGTGCATGTTATTTAGGGCAGCAAAAGAGGGCCCTATATGAGCAAACTCCCCCAACTCTCCTACTCAGAAGGATGAAGGATCTTGATGGCTAGCTGATGATGGCTTGAAGATGAAGACTGTCGGGCTTGAAGATGGCTTGAAGATGAAGGTGAAACCGAGAGTGAGAGAGACTGAAGATGAAAGCTGAGGAAGTAGGAAAGCTGAAGGCAGAATAGTTGAGCTCCTTCCTGAGTCTCGACTCTCGACTGAAGACTCAAGACTGGCAGACTGGCGGTGGAGGCGGAGCAGCGGAGGAAGGAAGGTGAGAGTTGAGAGACGAATTGAGGAAGAGGTGGGAGAGCTTAACAGATTAGGTTTTGCAATTTGAACTTTTGTTTTTTTGTCTTTTTGGAGGTTGTTTTGTAATTTTTGTTAATTGTTAGATGTATCAGTATTATTGTTATTAATTTATTATGTTATATAATATAAATTATATATTACATATATAATATAAATATTATAAAACGAAATCGAAATTATATTTCCGATTTCGATTTCCTATTTCGAATTCCAATTCGAAATCGGTAATTTCGATTTCAAAAATTATATTTTTGAATTCGACCTGATTTTGATCAATTCGAAATTGGAATTACTGAATTCCATTCCAATTTACTGAATTATCGAATTCGAAATTCCTAATTCAATTCGAAATCGGTCGGTAAATCGAAATTTTTCGACTTGGTACACCCTTACTTGATCCTGCTATAATGGTCCGAGAGGATGGAGAGTGAAGACATTGTTTTTAAATTTCAATACTTATATTTTAATTTTTGGATTAGTACGGGTAAAAATTGTGCAAAGCTATAAATTTTGCCCCTCAAAATTCCTAACACATGATTTCTTTTCTAACCAATATATGGCTGCAAGTTTGTTTCGGGACTTAGAAAGGAGCATTTTTTTTGAATATATGAGTAATCAAAATGCTTCATGTATATGTGAACTATTAAATTCTAAGAACGATAAATGTGAAGCATGATTAATGTCATTTCTCCTAAAAAAATTAAAGTTTCTTTTATGTGTGTCCCTCTGTTTTCTTTTATTTCTTATTTTCTTTCTTACTTCAATTAAAATGTCAATCTCATTTCACTTCTATGCTACCCAATTTGAGAAGGTTTATAGATGAACAACCGACCAATCTTTTCAAGGGAACTTTCTGGTTAGAGTTTAACCTTAACTGTGGTCCCTTAAATAATACAAATATCTAAAATGTTGAGGTGCGGGAATAAAGCTTTGCATGAAAATTCTTTCTAATTGGTAATTTGCACATATGAGGTTGATTAATAAATGACGCATTTATTGTATCCGTAGTATCGAAAAGTGACATCAAATGTAAATGCTTTGCCATTGTATATTAGGTGACAGGGAGGGAGTACCAATTTAATTAGGCCATGTTCAGTAAAAAAAGGTTCCGTTGACTCTTTGAACTTTAGTCCAATGGTCAGGAAGAACATCTTAGAGTATGGAAAGAGGCTCTCTCGAGCACTGAATTGGAGTTTCAAATTTCGCCTAGTGCATTACAAGAAAGCATTGTATTTCTTTTGTTCAAAAAATCTAGGGAAGTGTACTTGTTTGATTTCATAGTTCACCCTCCCACTACCATACAAGTCTAGTTGGGCTTTCTATCATTCATAGCGTAAAAGTAGAATCCAGCCGGTCAAGTTCTGTAGCGCCATACATAGTAGTCCTGGCACCTAAGTTGGGATCGTTAGTAGACCCACACCTTAATCCCCCAACTAAGTCCCAAACCTTGGTGGCTTGGCTAAAGTATGGAGGTTGTGCCACAAGTTACTAGAATTGTGGAGCACATGCTAGAAGCTTGTGGAACCTTTTAGGGTTTTCAAGAATCTTGTAGATAAGTTTAGAACTTTGTAGATAAGTAGGGACTTGTATAAAAAGTTCTAGGGTCCAAGTGTACATACCACTTGTGTCCAAGTTAAGGTTAGAGAATACTTAGGTGTCCAAGTTGTAGAATTCTCTAGAGTTGTGCGTAAGCTTCTTAACTTGTCTATAAATAGGCCAAATCCTTTCCATTTGTAAGAACCTTTGGCAACCTTGTAAATGAGGCTTTGTGTAATATAAGCTTTTTCTTGCCATCCATATCTTTGTCTACTACTTTGGCACTTTTGTATTATAACGGCGCACTGTGTGTTAAGGCTGAACTAGCCAAGCATTCATAGCATAAGTCTTGAACGTATGCTAGTGCCGCACGGGGTGTTGGCTTGTAGGAAAACAAGTAGTCCGTGACACTATGACTTAGGATCATTCACAAAATTCTTAGAGTGTGGATGTGTCAACTTTTGAAGTAGACGCCAATTAGACGTCTTTCAAAAGAATTTTTTTGTGTGTTTTTCTTTTGAGAATTAATTAAGTCATACGAAGAAATATACCATAAATATTTAAATCTCTTGCTTACCCTATCTTGTCTAAATCTCGAAGCTCTTTAGTTTAGGTTTTATATTAATCCTTTTTTTTCTTTTCTTTTTTTGTGTGTAGTAGGTTTTGTTTCAATATTATGTGATAGAAGCAATACAGCATTCATATATTTTTCCTCTTTTTTCCTTCTTTTCCTTTAATTCCAAAACAATCTGGATCCTAGGAGCTGAAAGCTAATTTTTCTAGTTGCTTGGCTAGCCATTGGCATCACATCTATAAATCTAATAGTTCGTTATTGCGTCTGTTCTTACTTTGAACTCGCTCATAAATCTATTGAATTGGAAAATAATAGTAATCATAATTATTCAATAAGAATGAGAACATTAAGGTTGATAGTTACATTATTTAGCAAAGGGTTACAGTTAGTTGATCTTTATCATTCCAGCAAAAAATCTCATTGCATTGATTGTTTGGTCACTGATAGTTTACTGGAGCTATTAAATACTAATATGTCGTATCGTGGCCAGGGTTTCGATATCTCATGTTAAGTAAATTAGTAATGTAGGTCCGGTAGCTTAAAAAATCTCTTCAGTTTGGTAAATAAAATTGAATAAACTTACAACAGAAGATGCCGATGGAGCCTTTATAGTTGGTCAGAATCTCTATCGAGATCGACTAATTAAAGGCAGTCTTGAGTTTTATTCATAGTTCCTATTCCATTCCAAGCAATGTTTGTGATGAGTAATGATCATCTTCAACATCTAATTCATTCCTTTAAGATGATCATCTTCAACATCTAACTCATTAGGTTGGCTAAACAGGCCCTGGCGGAGGTAAATTTTCTTGCAGTTTTTGTGACTCTCTCTCTCTGTTATACAGTGATTACTGATGAGTTTCTAAAGTTCAAAATTTACTCTTGTAGAAGCTACCATGCTATGAATTTGTGGCAATTGAGTGGGTAACTAGACATCCTTGTACTGGTTGGGTATATAATATAACTTTCGTGCTCGTGGTGCTGATGCTCTCGAGGGCAAAATTTTTCAAGCTCACATTTATGCTAGAATTGTGGATGTGCGGGTTAAATTCTGCCGTCCCAAAGTGGTTAAAACTTAGTTGAACTTGGCCTGGATCAGTCATGGAAGGTGGACCTGCTATTTCTACTTATAACTTAACAATACAAATCCCGTGTGTATTTCCTTTTTATGTAATATTTATGGTACAATTATGTTGTAACTTTTGAGTGTGATGGGAGAAGTGTTTAAAACTGTTTGCTTAACTATGTTAGTGTTTGATGACGTTGACAGTTAAACAAGTTCTCTAGCTGACTGTATTTTTGAGCTTTTTGATCTTGTAGTCAGGTGCTGGGAATGTAAATGAAGGTTCAGACATTGTTGGATCGCTTTTCCATGAGAGACTGTTTTTCCAGAAAAATAATATGAAAACCTTGTGTAGATGAATATGGAAAGTATTTGAATGCCAATGAGTTATGTGAAAGTCTTGATGGAAGTTCCCAAAAAATCCAGAGCTGCAGTGAAAACAACTAATCTTTGATTGAATAAGTGATATATGCATTGATCTTACTCCGTTTGGTAATTTATGCATTTCTAAGTCTTGTGAAACACCACTAGGTTTGGCTCTGTGATATTTCTTAGGTTTTAGACATGTTATTTAGGTTTGTTTGCATCTGCTTTTAAGGTTTGATTTATAGCATCTTATGTTGTCTTTACAATTATTCTTCTTAGTCTCAAATAATCATATATTCTCTGGAGTTATAAAGTAGCTTTTTTCAACTTGATCAACAATCACTTTGTCAGCGGACCCTTGTTTAGTGGTTAGAAGAGGGGTGAATTTCCAGAAAACACTCATTTCTGAAGAAGCATCATATTTGGTACTATTGTTTGTGGATTTGGCAATGTTGGGGTCATGATGCGGATCTCATATGATCTGATGTTGCTTAACGAGCACATGGGTCATGCTACTTAAAATTCTGAATCTCGTGATCAGTAAAAGATGTGATAGTTGACATTTTGTAGCATTTAGCTGCTTATTAGGTTGATCAAATTCAGAGTTTGTGTTCAAAATGCTAGCTTGATGACAATTTGCTGCGTTTAGTTGCTTATGTTGTTTGGTTTGTGGATTGGAAGTAAAAGTCTTTAAGTGCAAAAATAGCTATCACTACATGAACATTGATGAAATACACTATATCCCGCACTGATCTGGTTGTTCTGGGAAACATTTTAGGATACATCCAAGTGGATGATTCCAATATGGGTTGCAGAAATAGAACTTGCTTTGAAGGAGGGCCCTCTGGGGGGTATTTGGGAGCTGCAGTGGATAATCATTTGCAAATCGTTAAAACCATGGTGATTTTGCAGTCTTTCATCAAAGAGTTTGAGCTGCGGTAATTATCCGAAGGTGTAAAGATGGTAGTATGGCTATTTTGCCCCATCTAATGACTTTCAAATTGTTGGAGAGCCCAAGTTAAAAAAATGGCTATTTTATCCTCCACAACTGTTAGCTAAACAGCTGTGGAGGATATTAACTAGGCCAAATTTGATGGTTAGTAGAATATTGAGAGGAAAATACTCTAAAGGGGAATCAATATGGAAAATGAAAACAAAAGCAAGTGATTGCTGGAAAGAGGGACAAGAAAAAGAGTTGGAGATGGACGTACCATAGATATTTGGAGGGATAGATGGCTTATTGATAGAGGGAAGGTGTGACGACTCCACTTCTCCTCAGGGCGAACCCTAGGATTTAGGCGGACCGCCTGCCTAACTCTCGCCAGGACTCGATACAAATCAAAATTATAACTTAGAACTAAACAATCAATAAGAAAACAAATATAAAGAAAAGTCGTTTCATTCCATAATCATTCAATTTTTACATCACAATGGTTCCAAAAGGTACATCAAGTTTTTCAAAAAAAAAAAAATACAACCACCAAAAGTTGACTAAATCATTTACATTCATAATTGGACCAAAAGACAATCAAGCCAGCTTCTCCAAAAATTTTTTCACTTCAAGTTTCTGTTAAGGAAAACAAACTTAAGGGGGTGAGTTAACGCTCAGTGAGACCAAGAAAAGCAGGCAAACAAATAAGTACAATTAGCATTAAAACTTATACAAGAAGGGCAACCATAATATTTATATAACTCACAAAGAAAAATAAAATACAATCAATAAGGATACAGGAGCCCTCAGGAGCTAAATTCTCATTGCTTTGCCACGGTTTGATCCAACACTTCCAAGTGGTGACATTCATCAATTGAGTAAATATCCAAGTTTGTAGAACACCACTTACTTCCTCCATCCACCATTTCACCCCTCTCGGATCCAGAATCAAACACGTATGAAAGGGCAATACTATTCGAGTATGCCAAGCAAGACCTCAAAAAATCAAGCTTTATAATTTTTCATGGTTCACTAAGTTTCTCGGTCAAGCCTATGCCGGCTCCAGTTACAAGGTTAGCCAATGAAATTTGGACGTCCTCACAAGTACAAGTATAAGGCGATGAGATTTCTCTCAAATCAATATCAAGTCACACACAAGCACGAATATGATTATCGAGTATGAGCAAGTCAATTATTAAATCAAGCAAGAGAGAACGAGTGCGATAAAGTACACACTCGTCTCGACAAGTCCAATTCATATATTCAACAAGAAGTAGTTCAAGTATTATGCAACAAGTCAGGCACTTGACACTCACCAATTTCAAAAGCAAGTGAGCAAGAAATTCCTTTAAAGTTTCACGTCGGAATTCCTTTCGAAACCCTCTTGAGAACCTGGAGAAATATTAACCAACTATCACTCACAGATACCCTAGGTCATTGAGCATACAAAGAAGAAAGTCCGTTTGCTTAGAACTAGGACAACACATCAAAAGAGGTTTATTCCATTGAAAATCGAGATTCACAAATGAAGGTTTAAAGTTACAAAAGAACTTGTATCATCCATGAAATCAAGTTTGAAATGAACTATCAATTTCAAAAGGAAGTTGGAAGTTCATAAATGTTCATTTTGTTGGAAATCAGAAATTTTTAGTTTTACGCGACAACACTTGAAAATTCATATCTTGAGTTCGGTAAGTCCAAAAATTGAAAACTTTATACCATTGAAACTAAATTCAAAGTAATAAAATTTTCCAGAAAACACTTTTCCTAGATTCTAATAAAAAATCATTCAAATCTCGGCTCAAACTCACTGCTTTATTAAAACAGGGCAGAAACAGTCTTGATTTTAAGTCGAGTTTGAAAATGTGGCAAAATTCACAGGAATTGAATTAGCCTCTGAAATTTATAAGATAGAAATAAATTCAAGTCAAGTTTCAAACGCAACAAGTGAAACACAATTTGGATTTTCCAACACCAAGATATAACAATTTTAAGAAAACTGGTTTTTGCAACCTGTTCCGCGGATTTCCAGTCATATAGTTTCGACACAGTTTCGAAATCCAGCTATAACTAACTCTATACAAGTCCAAATTGGGAATAGTTTATGGCGTTGAAAACTAGATTCAAAATTCTATAAATTATTAGAAGAAATCATGTTCAAACTCTTTTCACAAAAGGGATGAAATTGAGCTACAAGATGCAGATGTATAATTTTCTCCGGTAAACAGGTGAAGTATATCAGTTCACTTTTCCGGTTCGCTACGGCTCATTCAAAACGAAATAGCAGGAAAATTTTATACGTTGGAATGCTCTTGGTGTCTAGTTTCAAATTTCGTAAACAGCACTTGATTTTGACCTTTGTACAAAGATTTATACATAGACAAAGAACCCCTGGTCGGCTGACCTGGGTAACTTTTCCAGTTTTCTTTCTTTCTTCAAAACTCAAGTTTTATCCAATCAATTGAAATGATTTTTGAAAGACAATCTCTACACACACCATACAACATATAACAAACATTTTAGCAACCATTTGAGCAACAAAATTCGAAATCAAAGCAAGGAAACAAGATAGCAAATTTCGATGAGCATATAACTCTCATCTTCTAACTTTCTTTTCCAATTTTCCAACTAAAACTAAGCCATATCTTCTCAGAATAAGCATCAAACAAGCAATTAAACATACACAATCTTCAAAACCTCTACCTACAAAGCCACCTCAAGTCCATTACCTAATGTCAAGGTTCTTGTGAACCCATTAACAACCTTAAACCCAACCCAACAACTAAACTAACTGGACTAACTTACTACAAAGATTTGAAAGGAAAAGTTGAGGGTTTTTGGATGATTACCTTGCTGCCAAGATGAAGACTAAACACTAGGGTTTGAGTTCTTAAATCACCAAAGTTTCTTCCTTGTTCAAGTCACTTTCCAAGCTTGTATGAAGAACCAAAACAAGAAGCAAATTTGGAGTGTCTTTGTGGAGCAAGAATGGAAGACAAGGAGTTGAAATTTTTTATGGGAAATGGGGAAGGGAGGTTCGGCCAAGGGGAAAAGGAAGAGGAAGGAATTTGTGTTGGTAGTTGGTGAAGTGATGGTGTGACAAGATGAATGACATAAAGGTGTTCTTGGCCCTAAAAGTCAACAACCGATTAGTGAGCAATTAGTGCTCGTAATTGAGCTTAACTTAACTCACTCACATCCAATCTCTCAATTAACTTTTCTTAGTCTACTATTAATCATCCTTAATTCTCTAAGATTAATGTACTCTCGAATCGAATTTGCCTCGAAAAATGTGCATTCATTATTTCTTGCTAAATGAGCCGCAGAAAAACTAAAACTAAAGTCACGTCAATTTTCATCATCATTCTCATCTAATATCTTTCACTTAAAATAACTACATAATCAAGTAAGTACAAAGGAATGAATCACATTTAAAGAATTACTTTTCTTCAAAAATAATTTTCTTATCAAGTAAGCATAAAGTATATTTTCAAAATATATTAAGTAAGCATGAAGATAATTTTTTTACTAAACTTTCTCCTATTTAAAAAAATGTATTAATGAGTTATCAAGAATTACATCAAAGCATTATCAAAACAAGTGTTGATCAATGATTAAACACACCTCATGCAACTTCCATGTTTATAATTTAATTAGTTATGAAAAAGATACAACTTAATTAATTTAGTAACTTAATACTTTCACACCTAAGTTTAAGGTTTTAGAAATCAGATTTCAAAGTTTAATTTTGTAAAATGGACCCTTAATTGGTTGAAAGGAATATGATTTCTCTTGTTAATTTTATTAGTAGCCTAGAAAACAGCACTATAGTATCTTGAAAATATAATATACTCTTTTTGTGCACATAAGCAATAAATTAAAACTTAAAGGCAAGGTAAATCTACTTTCCTTCAATCAATATGATCTTATCTCCAAGACCTAACTTAGTTACCAGGGATATTAGATAGTAAGTGTAAGATCTCTAGTTGGACTTAAGGATGGCAATAGGGTAGAGGTGGGGGCAAGGGAACACTTTTCCGCTTGTTACTCAAAAGCTCCTCCCATCTTCTGTCCCATTTCTCACTACTCTTACCATCGCCCTACCCCACCCATAACTATTTTTATTTTTATATTTGACTTTATATATATATAACGTCAATAATGAGTTTATCAATCTTTTTTTTTTGAATTTTTAGCAAAGAATTTAATGTGAGATAAACTTTATAAGTCATTTTGATTTTGTGAATTCGTTTCTCTATATTTGATATTACGTAAAATATAAATCAATTATCATAACTTTTTAAATATAAATTAAGTGCAATAATAAAAAAATTAAGCTAACATAACGAGATTATCATTTAACCACAAAAAATTAACAAGGAGGATTATATTATTTTACCATAAAAAATTATCATATTATCAAATTCATATCACATGTCTATAATTATATTATATTTTGTATTACATACTATTAAAATTATAAGCAGGATAGGGGATCCATTTATAAGCGGGGGAAAACTCCCCCACTCCTTATTTTCCCTATCCTATCAAACCTTCGTGGGGACTTGCCTCTATTGTTATACCTATCTCAATTGTCAAGTCCTCCTATTTTTTCCATTTCTTTTTGTAAGAGTTGAAATCTTCCTCAAAAGAATTAAAAAAAAATATTTCTTCTTTCCCATAATTTGAGTTGTTTTAAGAGAAACAAACTTTTCAAGAACTTGTGATCATTATGTTTGGATGAGTTGAATTTGGAAAATTTTACAATGTTATCCTCAAATTCAAAATTTAAAAGTATGATGAATGTATTGGAAGGTGAGAAAAGTCACTTTTTCAAATAGTAAAATGAAAAACTAATAAAACATTGCGTTAACTTTTGAATGAATAATAAAACATGCATTATTTGCATTATGGGATAATTTCAAAAATCTCCCCCGAGATTTTTGATAATTTTGCTCGATTTCTCTGAGATTTACATAATTATGAAAATCTCCTTTGATATGATAAAAAGACAATAATACACTTTATTAATTGTTAGCTCATTAAAAAACTCTATCAAAAATTAAAATTTTCTTATATATTGTCAACAAAAAACTCAAACTTAGTTTTTCTCATTAATTCTTTATTCTTTTCTTCCTATCTTGGTATTTATTCTGAATTCTCTCTTTTTTTATTATTATTAAATAGTTTCTTAACTCCCATTTTTTGTTTTTGATTTTTCGATAGGCATTAGCAAATTGAAATTGTCAACAAGTTGAGTGATGATTTCGTTATCAAACTAGATGAAGATGAAGATAGTGGCATTGATAAAAAATAAAAAATTAAGCATCGGAAGTAGAATAGTGACTAAATAAAGATTATACTGTTATGGTTGTTATGAAAAAAAAATGTTCCTAATATATTTCTAACTGCATTGTGTTTCTATTTTTTATTTGCAATTGTTAGTGATGTTATTCCAATAGAGAGAATTTCATTGATTTTGAACTCTGTGCGGATGGAGTATATTAGATGTTGATGTTAGTAGATGGCAGTCATGGAATAAATTTTGGGATATTGATGAATATTATTGTGTATTGAACAAAATCTGATATTGTTATGAGATTGTAAGTAAATTTTTGGGTATCTGATGTGACGTTCTAATTGATATAATGGTTAACACTGAAAATTTTTAGGTAAAAGAGGGCATTAGAACAATAGTAAGTGTTTACTTAGTGGTGATTTGGAAGTTGATAGGTAGGCGACAGTAATAGCAAGTAAGGATGAATGAAATAGAGGCAGCAAACCATTTTTTTCCTTTTTATTTTTGTTGTGAGTTATAACCCAACGGCATTATATGATTTTTCAGAAAAAGTCTTGCCTTTTGGGTCTAAAATGTTACTTAAACAATGAAAATAAGGGAGGTATATATAATTTTTAGAACTTGGGGAGAGCTTCTTGCAATTGTTAAAAGCCTTAGGAAAGGTATGTGAAATTATCAAATATTTCAAAAAAATATTTATAATAAAAGTTTTTTATATACAGCGTTATTGTAAAATATTTTAAAAACACCTCAAAAATAGTTAATCCAAATGGAGGGCCATGAACAACCTATGACAATAGTGTTTTGGAACGACCTATCATAACCAAACATATTTAATCCTAAAAAATAATTAATCCAAATAGAGGGCTATGAACGACCTATGACAATAGTGTTTTGGAACGACCTATCATAACCAAACATATTTAATCAATTTAGAATTGTTTTCTCCCAAATGAAAACTGCTAACAAAGCTATTGCCAAAATCATTATCAAGCCTGAGTTGGTTAAGTACACAAATGACTATCAACTGTTTGATGACATGCCTGAGTGAAATTCAGGCTTTTTTTTTTTTTTTTCCAAAATTTATATGCACAAGTGTATCTATTTTGTTATTTCACTGCTTGAGTTGTGCAAAAAAGTTTTCTAGAAGCCAGAGTTGTTGATAGTTTTGTTAGAAAAGTTTAGCACTTCCCAAGTTTGTGTCTGATTGCTTGTCTTTAGTAACCGT